>NC_060268.1:147739872-147883477 GCF_021613505.1 Equus quagga
TATATACACATATATACATATACACACACACAGATATATCTATATATATGTACACACACGTATATATACACATATATATACATATACACACACACAGATATATCTATATATATGTACACACACGTATATATACACATATATACATATACACACACACAGATATATCTATATCTATATATGTGTGTGCGTGTTCCTGGACATTCTATTTTGTTCTTCTGAGCCAGTGTTATCTCTACACCAGCATTACACATTATATAGCTTTTAAAATCTGATCACATAACACCCCTATCTAAAAACCCTTCAATTATCCATTTTCATTGGGATAAGTTTGAAGTCCAAACTAACTTATAAGGCAAATAGTTTGGCCTTCTAGATTGCTTTATGATGTGTATTAGTATCCATTAGGGCAAAGCTCATTATTATTCTTTTTAAGATTGTATTGGCTAGTTTTACCCATTTATTTTTTCAGGTGAGTTTGAGAATGGGATTGTGATTGGCATTATATTAAATTTCTAAGTTGAAACTAGAACTGGCATCTTTGTAGTTTTTTATTCTATTCAGTGCTGTGGGGTGTCTCCTCATATCTTCTGCTCTCTTCTATGTCTGTGAGTAAACTCTGTGGTTTTCTCCCCTCTTCATGTTGGCTGCTGCCTCTGCCCCTCTGGGTCTTTTGCCTCAGGAAAGGCTGCTCCATGTTCAGATCACCTCTTTACCTTGTCCTGTTTCTACACTTTTAGGAAGAATCTCGGGGAAATCAATTTTGTCCCCATTTCTCAAGAGCAGTGACATTATCTCCCTGTGCCATACAGCACCTGTGCCACTCCTTTCCTTTATCCTGGGGCAGTTCCACTTTAGGCTCAGCCTGTTTTCTATGGTCACTGCTCTTTTTGGATCCTTGTCTTTGTCGTGATGCATTTTTGAAAGATTTTTATCTTTAGTAATCAAATATCTGGTCAAACTTAGCTATCTCTTAGAAATTTTTCAGTTCATAACAGTATTCCCACCTCAAGACTTATACTCAAGATTGGCATTCATCTTTTGCTTATTAGTGGGAGAAAATGTACCCTTTTTTTTTAAAACCAGTGCTTCTCAAACTTTAATTCTAATATAAATCACCTGGGGATCTTGGTAAACTACATATTCTGATTCACTAGGTCTGGGGTGGGGCCCAAGATTCTGCACTTCTGACAAGCTCCCTGGGGATGCCCATGCATCTGACCTTTGGATCATCCTTTGAGTAATAGGATTTTAGGAGACATGATCCATGACCACTGGCTTGCCCTGTGGCTTCCACATCTATAAATTGAGGGTGTAGAATTACAGAATTAGATCTCGGTTTGGAAGGGACTTAGTTATCTAAACTAACCACCAAACTAGTGTATGGATCCTGTTTATAATATCCATACAGTGTTGATCACATTTTTTGAAACATAAATGGAATCATGTATTGTTCTGAAACTTCTTTCTCATTTGATAATATGTCTTGTAGAGAATCAATAAACTTTGAAATAATTCCTTGTAACAAGTTGATAGTATTCCATTTGTGTGACTGTAGCATAATTTGATTAGCATACTTCTTTGGTGAACATTTAGATTTTTTTCAACTTTATTGACATTACAAGCAATGCTGTATTCCAGTCCATATATCTTTTTGCACATTTGCAAGCATATTCATTGGCTAGATTCCAGATGTGAATTTACAAATAGTGTGCATGTTTTAAATTTTGATAGATGCTGACAAATTGCCATCTAAAAAGGTTTTAGCAATTTATAATCATACTGATAATATATGAGAGTGCCGTTTTCTGACATCCTCACCAACACTGCGTATTATCTATTTTGTATTTCTTCTGTGAAATTTCTTTTCATATCCATTGCCTTCATTTTTTTTTTTAGTTGTGATGTTTGTCTTTTTCTTATTGACTTCTGGGAGTTCTTTATGTATTCTGGATATTAATCTTTTGTTGTATATGTTGCACCTATTTCCTCCCAGTTGTGTCTTGCTTCCTAGTTTTGCCTCAGTTTTTTGATCCTTAAAATTTGGGTAACAATACCTATCTTGAAAATTTTTAGTAAGAATTAATGAAATATTATATAAGTACTTAACATAGTGCCTGACATAATAAATGTTAGTTATTTTATTAATAGCTTATGTATGTTAGCTTTTATTATTATTATAATTCTCTCCTCCCACACTTAGTCTCATCCCTAAAGGCTTACTGTTAATATCTTTCTATTCAGCCTCAGCTTTCATCACGAATTCCTGGGTATGCTCACCTTTTCCTGGGTATGCTGAGTACCCGCTCTCGATACAGCCCCTCTTTCCCAGATGATCCTGGTTGGTTTTAGCTCTTTCAGCAGCCCCTGCAAGTCCATACCTAAAGTTACTGCACCACGTCTGTTTTGCTTTGCTTTATTTGCATTATCAAGCAATTTTAGGAAAAGCAAGCAAACGTCTGTCTTGACTGATACCAAAGAGATTAACAGGAAAAGAAAATAATCACTTACTGAAATTGCCTTTTTCCACCTTAACCCTTTACTCTTGTTAAATGCTACTTGGGACTTGCATAGTTAGGCAAAGTCTCACAGGCCGGAGCTTGGGGCCTCTTCAGAGAGAAAGGGTGCAAGGATAGCAGTGCTAGGCTTGTCTTATAGCATGTTGATGAACCCTGTACAGAAATTCAGACACTGACTTCTACGGAAAAAATTGCAAGTCTTTTGGGGAAGTGGAAAATTTCTGAAATTTTATTTAAAAAGCTGTCAATATATTTGTTTCAGTGATTGCTTACTTAAATATTCTTTCAAAGTATATCTTTTTAAAAGCTGCTCTGGGATGTTAGATTTATCCTGGTTAATTTACACCTCACATATTTTTTATGTATTTTTTTTCATTTTGAAGTGGCATGCAATGTTGAATTCATATAATTGCAAAGTATATAAGTTTATGTTTTATAATCCTATTACAATTAAAATAATTTTATGGTTAATAAGTATTTAGCATGATATTGAAAAAGATTTGGAAATGATTTTTAATATGCATGGTTAAACTGTTAAAAGTTAGTGAATTTACAAATAATCTACTCAGTAGTTTTAAAATATGTTCATTCATTGATTTACTCATAAAACATTTTTTGAGTGGGTGCCGTGTACCAGTTCTGGGCCTTAGCTATTAAGACTGCAAATGTGAAGAACATATAGACTCAGGGTGCTCACAATCTGATGCTGTTTAAGGAGATACAGAGACTAAGAACCTAATCTGAGCAATGTACAGAACGTAATCTAAAAGACGATGGATCCCTCCCAGGTTGAGGCGGGTGCCGTGCCCCTCTCAGAGCTCGGAGCTCCTAACACTGTTACTTTCAGGGGTGGTTGAAGAGGGGATCTAGGAGAGATTAGCACAGAAAGGGATGGAAGAAAGAGGGTGCCCTCCGTGATTGAAGAGGTGAGGGTTTTCCCAAGGAGTTCGTATTTGAAGAGGAGAAGGAAAGGATAGGCCACCATTTTGATAAATATTTGCAGAATATTAACAAAACTCATATACTAAAATTATTTCAAGCTAAATTTTACGAGTTGCTAAGTTATTAAAATCTCTTTCTTCCCCAAAAACAACTACCATATTTTGGAAAGTGTTTACTGAAAATTAATCATGTTGACTCATGTTTGACGTTAAAATATTTTAAATAATCAGTTTTAAATATGTATCCAGTTGTGGATGCCTCTTATCTGATGAGTTCATCTCCTCCGCAGTTTCGGTGTCTGAACTGCTCAGCTTCGCAAGTCTGCTCTCAGGATGGCCCTTTATATCAGGTAAGAGGCACTCACGACGGTACATATGACCCTAATGATGCCCACCATCATGGGGATTGCTTCATCCCAGACTCAAGTTCCAATGACATGTAACTTTGCAAAACTAGTATTTATTTGAGCTACAAAACTTCATCTTTTCTAGTCCCCAAAGTTTCCCACTATTTTAGTTGTCTTGAATTATCTATTTAATTTTACTGAACTAAAAATGAAATTATAAATGTTAAGACCATTATTTGTGAGTCAGGAATTGTTAATAATTATCAGTTTCAGCCCTTGAGAAATCTCTGCTCCTTACCGAACACTTCTTTGTATAAGTGTTTTGTTTTTTTTTTAATTAATCATTCACCCACAAGTGAAAGGTAAAATATGCCCGACTAGGTGAAGCTAACTTAGGGCAATAGCTCACTGTAATTGTGAGCTTGCTTAATAGGCCCTGCCCTGTGCACTTGAATGGGGTTAATTACTCTTTTAATACAGAAATGAGTTAAGTGAACTAACTTAATAATGCACCCAGAAAACTTGAACATGGATCTGAGGAAAGTTTATCTAATAAAAATATGTTGTAAATGTTCAAAAACAGGAGAGACTAAGTGTAGTATAGTAAGGATTACTGTTGAGTACAGAGATGATCTGTGATCAACCTTAATCCATATATTAATTATAGCAGTTCTTAAAAATCTGCATTGTTCTTTTATCCCAGAAATTAGCCTTCATCCTTGTTTCCTTGAAGCCAAGAAAAGAGAATTGTAATCATATAACTAATAACTAGCAATCTTACTCCAAAGTTGCAGTTTTAGGGTTAGGGTGAACACGCAAACGAATGTGTGCTAAGTATTAAAAGAACCACTTCAGATCATTAATCAAAAATGTTAAATTAGCAGTTTACCCAGAATTTCCCTCAGTCTTATTGTCAGTGCTGTGATATGGACATCCCCACACCCGTCATTAAAATGTGTGCTTTTTAATATACACTGGTTAAGTCCTGATTTTTTTAGCAATGGAGTAAGCAAATTTAACAATTTTAAAGGCCGAGAGAAAATCATTCAGGGAAAAAAAAGTCATCCTCTTTACATTATGCAGTTAAGGGTGAGGAGTGAGTAAATAATTTAACTGAGCTGGTGAGATTTGTATGTATCTGAAGTGTTTAGATGTTTCATGCTTTTAGCCTCACAGCTGGTTTGGGGATAATGAATTGTAATGCTTCCCTTGCCTTTAGCTGTAACTCATTTGTACATGGTTCTTTGCTTTTGCTCTTGGCACTGATGTCTGCTTATTTCCTTAGAAATAAAGATGTTCTTAAACTCTTATCTAAAGTATTAGAGAACAACTGGAATAAGGCCAAATTTTCAAAAATCCACACAAATTTTCCTTTCTTTCTTCAACACTTCATTATAGATTACAGTCCTGTCAGAAAGTTGAAATTGTCATTGATAGGATGCACCTTTAGTCAAAAATTACCTAGAAAATTTTGAGGAAAAAATTAGCACTTTTTTATTATAAGAAAATATTATGTATATAATGCTATTAACTTTTAAATTTTGTGAAAATTCCCAGAAATGGACAGTTTTCTAGGAAAATACCAATGGAATAAAATTTACCCAAGAAGAAAGAAAACTTAAATCACTGAGTCAGGAAGGACATTAAAAAAAATTACTAAAGAATTACTTCCCTTTTTCAAAGGATACCTAAATAGTTTTGTGGTCACATTCTCTCAAACTTTCAAGGAATAGATCATTCCTATTGCAAATTGTTTTAAATTATTGAAAAAGATGGAATTCTTCCAAATCCATTTTACAAAGGTAACATAATCTTGATAGCAAAAACTGACTCCAATTAGAAAACTAGTATCAAATCTCATTTTGAACATAAATACAAAGAAATAATATACTAAAAGAATAATAAACCAAGACCAAATAGTATTTTTATCAGAAATGCAAGAATGGCTTAATATTGGGGGGAGGGAAGTTATACATATATATATATATATATATATATATATATATATATATGTAATATATTAGAAACATTTTATACACACACACTAAGTCAAATAAAAATCATCAGTAGATGCTGAAAGGGCATTTGATAAACTTTAATGTTAAGTCCTAATTTTTCCTACCAGCTTATTTTGAAAATTTTCAAAACAAAAAAGTTGAAAGAACAATACAAAGGAAGATTTTTTACTTTTACTTACAGTTACCAGTTAACATTTTGCTACATATTCCGCTTCCTCTTTCCCTCTCTTCCTCTTCCCCTCTCCTAATCTTATTAATCTCTTTGTAAATGTATCTATTGTTTCTTTGTGGAACTATGGGAAAGTAAATTGCAAGAATCAGGACAGTTGACCACTAAGTCCTTCAGCATATATTTCCTAAGATCAAAGACCTTCTCATATATAACCAAAACACCACGTCACGCACCAGAACTTTAAATAGGATATTAAATATTATAGAGAGATCAATTATCCCCTTAATTAAATTATGAAGCTTAACATAGTTCCAAACACACTTTTACCAGATTCTTATTTAACTGGACAAAGTCGGTCATTCTAAAGTTCGTCAGGAAATATGAACTAGTGCTCCTGGTCAGCCACATTTTTAAACGAGTAGTTGAGGGCACGTGCACTGCCACATACAAAATGTATTCTAAAGCTGAAGTAATTAAAATAGGGTTCTAACTTAAACAAAGACTTGTCAATAAAAAGAATAGCTCAGGAACAGACTCTAGTATGTGTGAATCTACAAAGAGTATTTCAAATCAGTGGAGGAAAAAAATATTCGTTTAACAAACATCCATTGAGTGCTTAGCTGTGCACTGGGCACTTTGTTAGGCCCAGGGGACACAGAAGTAAAAATGAACAAAATTCTTTGCCCTCATGGAGCTTACACTCTAATGATGGTAACAGGAGAAAAATGAGTAAAATGTGTAGTGCTAGAAGAAAAATTAAAGTAATTAGAGTATTTTAGATAAGTAGCCAAGGGAAAACCTCTTTGAGGTGGTGATTTTTGATCAAAAAGAAGCGAGAGAAATAGCACGTGTCTATCAGGAGTAGGCGCTCCAGGCGGAGGGGACACGATGCAAAGATCCGAGGAGTGGTCCTGTCTCGTTGTTTGTGGACTGCTGGAAGAGACAAGAGTTGGCGGGGGAGTTGGTGAACTCAGAGCATAGACGTTGGGGCTGGGTGTGATCTAGTAGGTCTGTTTTCAGTAAACTGTACTGAGACTACTGGGGTAGTGAAGGGGGGGGGTTTCAATCCATACCTCACATTATATGAGTTCTCATGGCTCACAAAGGGAAATGTTAAAAATCATACCAGCTGGGCCGGCCCGGCTGCACAGCGGTTAAGTTCGCACGTTCCGCTTCGGCGGCCTGGGGTTCACTGGTTCCAATCCCGGGTGTGAAACTGGCACCACGTGTCAAGCCATGCTGTGGTGGACGTCCCACACATAAAATAGAGGAAAATGGGCACGGATGTTAGCTCAGGGCCAGTCTTCCTCAGCAAAAAGAGGAGGATTGGCGGCAGATGTTAGCTCAGGGCTAATCTTCCTCAAAAAAGAAAGAAGAAAACATAGTTGAATAATCTCAAAGTGGGAATGGCCTTTCTCACTGTGTATGTAAAAGGGAAAAGAAGACAAACTGAGTTGACCGTTAATATTGAAAAGTACATAGCAAAAATACCATAACTAAGGAAATGTTTGCAATGTATGACAGGACGGTTTAATGTCCTTAATGCATAAGAATTCATACAAATCTCTAAGACAAAGTTCAACTTTCCATAGAAAAATCAGCAAAAGACGTGATTAAGCAAGTCACAAAAGAAGGAAACAAAACTGGCTAATAAGCATACAAAAATGGTTAACTTCTTTAGAAGTCAAGAAATGAAAGAAGAGATAAAACACTATTTCATGCTTATTAAATTGCCATATTAAGAGGGAAGAAAGGATAGTACTCATTATTGATGAGGTTATTGATGAGGCTATTGAAGAATGAGCATTTATATTTCCTTTGGAGTAAAAATAGAACTTTTTAAAAGTCCAGTGTGACAGTATTTATCAAAAAGCCTTTTAAAATGTGTTTGCTGTTGGGACCAGCAGTTCCACTTCTAGGAACCAACCCTGGGAGGGGTGGGGAGTGGAGAATAGATCATTGGGTGAAGATTATTTGTAATAGCAAAAAAAAAAAAAAGAAAGAAAAAGAAAGAAACTAAAATACACTGCAAAAGATTTATTAACAACTTATGATTCATTTCTATACATTATATACAGCCTTTAAAAATAATGTTGGGCCATATTAAATAGTATAGAAATAAATTTATGGAATTTTTAAATGGATAAAAGTATTTACCAAGCAATATGTGTAGCTGATTCCAGTTTTGAAAAAAAAATACGTACATAGACAAAAAGACTAGAAGGACATACACTAAAATGATTATGGTGGTTAACTTTGGATGGTGGGATTTAAATGATTTTTCTTTTTTTCTTGGTGCTTTTCTGTATTTTCCAAATCTACAGTAAAACCAACTTACCTTTGCTTTTTAAGAAAAACTGTACATCAGTCAGTGTTACCATTTTCTAAAGTTATCACATTTGAAATATATACTTTATATACTTTAGAATTATCTGTTCTTTATTTTAGTACATGATGAGACTGAGGACTGGGAACTCACAAAATGCGGGTCCATTCAGTGCACTCACTCAACACTCAGAGGAGTGAGATGCCGTATTTCATTATAGTGAGTGCACTGCCATTTTATCTCAGAAAGCAGGCTGAAACCCAAATAGAACTTAAAGTTATCTTCACAATTTCCAGTATTGTAACTCATTCCAATAAAATTATTAAACTTCATATGTATCATAGAACAAACACAAATAATTACTTGGAGGGGAAAACAAAACCATTTTCAGCCAAAAACTGGGGAATCCCAACCAATGATAACCAAGCCATTTTGCCTCGCTCACTACCTTCATCCTAGTAGAACTGGTGATGGATTCTTGTCTATATCATGAATGGATTATAGAAGGAGTGACTTAGGAATGAAAAGCAAAGCTGGAAAGATTGTTATCCTGCAGAGGCACGCCGTGGGCTGGGGTTGGGTAGAAAGGAAATGAGTGAAATTAGGGTGGACTGTCTAGGTAACAGTCTCGAAATCTGGCTGAGCTCTGGAAAACCCAGGGAGTTTTGTAAAATACAGGTTTCTGTGCTACATTCCCAGATACTCTGATTCACAGGGAACACAATAAAGTTTAAAATAAAAAACAAGTAAACAAAATTTCAACCAAAATAGATTTAGACCATGGAAACCCTGAGAGACTGAGAATTTTAATCCAGCCCTTAGAAAACTGGCAGTGACATCACCTACTTCTTCAACTGGAAGAGCAAGACGTAGGGATTTTCATTCCTACCCTCCAGTCCCTTCCTGAGCCTGAAGGAAGAGAGACTTCAACACTGGGTCTCCTCCGTTTGTGATATGTAACTTAGCTGTGATAGTACAGAAACGGTTATTTTCAGTCTATCCCTCTCGTCTATGTGAAAGCATACACAGTTCTCTGTACTGGATTTTTGTGTTCACCCTCACTAAGATGAAGGGGAAACAGTCAGCGGCCACTTCAGCCCTTTCTTGGTTTCATGAAAATAGCTCCTCAAAATTTCATTTTAAAAAAGGAAATCTGCAGCTTTAAGAAAAGGAAAACCAGTAGTTCCCCAGACCCTTTCTGACTTTGTGATGTTAGGGTTCTATGTGATATGATAAAATAGAGGGTAAAAACAGATGCAGAAGTAGTCGTGTGGCATACGCCTTTTATCCGCAGAAGCTGTTTCCTCCCCAGTACCGTTTGTTGATGTCTGTTACCTTTTCTGCATAAAGCAACATGAAGGACGATCTGAACCATTCAGTTATATAATAGTCAAATCAAATATTTAATAGTGCTAACTGACTGTTGAAAGGAGGCAGTAACCTACATGTTTCATGTAACTACTAGCTACTTGCTTTTCAACATTTTTTAAAGGACCATTAAAATAAATTTTAAATGCTACAAAGAAAAATAGTGTCAAACTTACTAAAAACTGTGATTTGTGAAAACCTCTCCAGTTTCATAAATTCATAGCAGGAGGTCTCTGTTAATTTGTGACTCAGTGGGCCCTCACACACAGCAGCTCTCATGGAATCCAGCCTGCAGACCTGTCTTGTTCAGCCTCACAGGGTTAACGATTGAAATACCATTAAGCATTCAGTCCTCCACAGGCCCTGCATCTAAGTGTTATATTAGTACTATTCACATGTGCAACCAGTATGACATCTTTAGGCCTTTGAACTTGACCTTTGTTGCATAGAATGGAAAACTTGACTGAGTCTAGAAAAATAATGGCAATTTAAAAATAGTGTTTTAATAATATTTACAATCTTAATTGTCATAATCATTAGTACCAGAAAACATTGTAAATTATAATCCCAGATTCTTAAAGCCTTTATATGTTATCTGTGTTGTTTGATATAAACACAGACTTATTTATCATCTGTTTTTATTTTATAGTCATACCCCATGGTATTGCAGTATCGACCGAGAATTGACTTTGGTTAGACCAAGGGCCCTAGATGCCACTGAGATGAATCCTGCGCTGTTTGTTGACTCATCGGCAGATTGCACAGGGACCTGTGTGTGGACCAGAGGGACACAACCAGATTTCTCAGCATGCAAATAAGGCCATTGTCTGTCTCTAAATTGTCAGTTGCATTTATGTTGTTTCTATTAAGAGCAAACCAAGTGCCATTCTGCTACTGAACCATCCGCATAAGGTATCTGTGGTGTCTCACAGTGTACAATACACGTCACGGTGGAAACAAGTTAGCTGTGCAGCCATGATTCGGCCTTTGGAGTATTTTGCTTGCCTGTTCCAAGATTGTTCTAATGTTTAATTACACTAGTAATATGGCTCAATCTTTGTGGTGTTGCAGTTTTTACATACTTACTGTTTTATTAATTCTTGTTTAAATAGAGTACTGTACAAGAAACTAATAATTATTATATCTCGAAATTATTTTGTATGGGAAGTGTATCTAGAAAAGTGGTTTTTGAGCCACTGTCCTGTTCTTGGTAAGCTTTTTGTGTGCAAAATAGTTCACTCTTGAGTGTGCAAGTCCTTTTGGGAAGAATTCCAATTATTCTTTAACATTAGAGCACATTATAATTGTAGACATTTTGTCATATGTCTGTGTAGTCTACCAATTGCACAAGGAAGGCAGATTAGCCCTCCAGATCAAAAACATATGTGACTTCTTAGAGAGCTGAAGTTAGATTCACAACCATTCAAAATGTTGGCAGCTGATCACATTTACTTCTAACAAAATTAATGTGTAAGTAAGGTTAATCTTCTTTCATAATGCC
Source organism: Equus quagga (assembly GCF_021613505.1). NCBI lineage: Eukaryota > Metazoa > Chordata > Mammalia > Perissodactyla > Equidae > Equus > Equus quagga. The sequence goes on from NC_060268.1 coordinate 147,751,062, forward strand.
TTATGACAAGCGGGTGCTGCTTCATGAAATGTCATTGTATGCCCATTTTATGTGTGCATCATTTTATTGTCACCCTCATTCAATGAGTACATGGTTTCTCTTTTTAAGTTGGCCTTAGGTGTGTGTCATTTGGCATGCAGAGGATTTTGATGATTTTAAAGATTAGGATTTTTAGAGCAGATAACATTAGCTGTTTTATGTATTTCAAAAATTTCAAAGCAATTGTAGATTAAAATTGTCACCTATCACATTTCCAAACCATATGCGTAAAATAGAATAAATGCAGTGTAGTAGATAAATACGCTAACCAAAATTAATGGTTTGAGGATATTTCATTTTAGATCCTGTAGTAATCAGGGGGAATGGGATTACCGTTTTATACATAAATTCCGTTAAGGTCTGAGCTGTGACAGTGTCTCTGATTTGGCGGTTCTGTGAAGTCTTCCATTCATTTTGAGATTAGTCTGCAAGTCAAAGAATGTCTTATCTTAAATTATATGAAGAACTTCATTTTAAACCTTTTAAAATTTACACTTGTTTTAAAAAATCTTCTTTGAAAATTAAGTTTTATTAATTGCTTCAAAATAAGTTAGCCTCAAACTTAGGAAAAAATCTTGAGTGTTAGGAAAAATATTTTGTTTTAGAAGTCTGACGAGCACAATCTGTGTGTTACACACATGGTTTTTATACTGTATACATGTAGACGTGCTACATTTTCCAGTAAAATGTATCACAAATTAATGCCTTCTGAATCTCAAAATGTACAACTCTAAGAAACAGTACAAAATACAGCTAAATTTTGATGCATTTCACAATATAAAAGGCTGAAACTTCATAATTATCTTTTCCGTCTATCTTTGTTTCAAGTAAAAAAGTTTATATTAAAGTTTTCTGTTGTTTTTGTTCTGACTTGTGAAAAAGGTTATGGCAATACTTTCTTGTTTCATTTTGTTAGATTGTGTTTGTGCTCGCAAGGGCTCATAAGCAGAATTTCAAAGGCAGATTTTTGTGAACTCTTTAAATGGTTGGAACAGACCATTACACTCAACCAAAAACTGAATTTACTCTAACTACAGAAATTATTTTGTCATGCTGTGAAATACAATTCCCTGACATCCCTAACAAACTGTAAAATTTATTATAAATTTGTCACATCAAGGTAATTAAAATAATGTTTTACATACGGAAGTTAATTTTAATTAACTTAACTCAGATTGAATTGAGAGTGCATTTTAAAAACCACAAATGAGACCTGGATGTTTTTGGGTCCCCAGCCAAAACGTACAGCCTTAAATGAGTTTTATATTCAAGATCTCTTTAAATTTGGCCTGTTGCCTCATCATATGTAATTTCATTATTTTCCAAGGAAATATATAGGAAGCAGTTATGGAATTGAGAATAGTTTTATATAAAATTCCTTTATTAATGTTAATGTATTAACATTTTTACTGAAATGCAATGGAATATGTGCCAAAATGTGAAAACTTACATAGAGAAGGGCATCAGTTGTCATTTGGGGAAAGGTACACATTTTATGATGGTCCTGAGTAATCCGGTGTTACTATTAGAACCACAGACTTCTTCAACCAACCTCTTTTGGTGTATTCAACTATCATTTTCTAAGTATGGGACTACTTTCGTGTCGAGTAATACACTAAATCCCCAGGTAATTATTCCCTAAGTCAGGATGTGGAATTTGTAAGAAACCAGGTATAGAAAAAATATACAGGCAACTTTTGTGGTTAGCTTTATAAACTTAGGGTGCTAATAAAACATTCTTTATCTCAATAACCTATAGGAATAATCCTCTGAATCTGCAAAATTGGAGAATAAAAATAAAATAAAGTTTTTCTTTAGCCTATTGTTCTTAAGGAATACACTGAAAGACCTTTACTTCCATAAAAGATTTTGTAATCTGTTTTCTCTGCCTTGGATATCATAGATGTAAATGGATCAAGGAACTTTGGATATAAACGCCACCTGTGGTTTATACTCATCACCTTAACTGAAGTCATCAATAAAAAAATAAACTAAAAGACTCATTAACGAGGCGATAATTAGGTCATTCATTCTGGGGTGCAGGTACCTTGGGTAATATCTTTTAACTACTTTTAGAAAAGTATATTATGTCTTTATTCATGGAAAATCTGTCCCATACTAATATGCAACATTTTATAAATTTAATGAGTTTGCTCAACTGTATTATACACTCAAGTGGAATCTAAATTTAAATGATTCTTTAAGGGGAAAAAAGTGTGTTATATACTATTGTGAACTGTTTAGCTTTATTGAAATATTTAAGAGAAAGTGCCTCATTGCTAAAGTGCATTTCTGTTTTAGATTTATTGCATACATTGAGTTATCTGTACCTGTCTCTTATGAATGGTTTCGTATCTAAATAGGCACTCATAAGAGTAATCTCTTTTTGAAAGATTTTCATAAGAAAATAGATATCGCCAAAGATATTTTACTGTTAATTAATAACCATGTTGGAGAGACAGTTTTAACAGTTTGGAAGTTGGAAATTTTTAGATTGCAATTTAATTTTATATAGTTAGGCAATAACCTTGATTAATAGCAAAACTTCACCAAAGAAAGGCTTTAAACTGAATTATCACAGATCAGTCAAATGCAGGTTTGTCTTGCAATAATCAGAGTACAGTTCCTTTCAAATATGTTCCTTGTTTTTCAGAACCATCTGACAGATTTTAGGAAATCCTCAAAGGTGAGAGAGATAAACACAACAAATAGCCTCCTTCTGGATGAAAAGTGCGAGAAATACATACTTTGAGAAGAAAATTGAAATTGAGGTTTTAAATTCTAATTTGAGAAGCTTTTTATTCCATGGAGGCAGTATAAACTAAAATTATGCTTATTTAGTTTCCTGAGTTCTCTGTAATATGGGAAATTTTGTTAAAGACAGACCTTGGGAAAAGTACCGACATGCTTACTTGTATAGAAAATAGTATATTCTATTGGACTTACATAAGTAAGTGCTTTTTCTGTAATTAAAACAAAATCTTCATGAAAGCCTGTTTTTCTTCCCTTAAAAAGTAACTCTTTGTCTTGTTTCTCAGCAATGGCTTTATTGTCATTAGCATTTAGCCATACAGCCAAATCTGGCAAAATGGGTCCCAGATCAAGAGCATATACATCAAGTTAAGCACTCTCCCTACACCGTTCCCTTTGGGCGCTCCTGGAGTGGGCACCTTAAAGGTGAAGCGCATGTTGTGAAGTCTTTATGATAGACCACTAGGTGAGCCTCCTTGCATAGGATAAAACTCTATGACATGCTCTGGTTTATCAGAAGGAAGTTTTCAGCAGGCTGTTTTATACCAGTAAGACGTTGGTTGGTTGTAGGAATTACAAAAATGAATGAGTTTGCCATACTTTAATTTTATGGATTAGAAACACAAAAACGTGAAATGCTATTATTATTTTAAGATATATATCCCTACAATTAGGAGCATAACATGTCCCAGATCTAGTTTATGAAAAATTGAAAGATACACTAGAGACTCAGAAACCCTTTCAAAGCACAAAATAACCAGCTGTTTCTGGATTTGCTTGATGGGCCTAGTTCACTAGTATTTTAATGGAAAAACATCAGATTGAAAATTCATTAAAATGTGTTTAAATATACATTACAGGGTTTTCATAATTTTCTTTTTCTTAAAGCAATGGCATTTTCCCAAAAATTTAAAGTGATTCTCTTCCTAGTGTAATGTAGTTTTCACAAATAGTGTGTTTACTTGCTGTCCTTACTATATTTTCAAATAGAATCAAAATGCTTGAGCACTTCCTTTTCAGAAAGTTATGAAATTAAACTTATTATTTTAAATGCTCACTAAAATGTGTCTGTACTCATTATGCCTTTTCTAAGGTTCAAAACCAAGACATTGTTCAGAAATGCTTTTTAATTTTAATTATCTTTAAATCTAGAGTCAAGCAAAACAGATATACGTTAAATACCGGTCTAGTTTTCTTCCACCTCTCAGAGCTTCATGGAATAAGAAACTGATCTAGTACAAGTGAATATTGGACATTTCTGGGCAATGTGGAGATAGTAAACAGGTCATTTCTCCGTAGACTTCCCATCAGTCCACTGGCACAGGAGTTCTACACATTAAAAGTGTAATGGGATCAGCCTAACATTGTTTGGGGTCGGTTTTCTTTTGCTGTATTTTTAGAACGGGGTTGGGGGCCTAAGTGTCCTTATGAAGCTGTGGTCCACGACAAGAGCTTGTGGGGGGAGCGCCAGTCTTCTGCGTTCCTGCATCTGGCAACACAACAGCAAGCATCCGTTTTTAATAGAGTCGCCCTCACATTAAATAAAACCATCATAGAGTATATTGTACAGTTATGTTGCTAATTTTCCTTTGAAATATAAAATATTTTAAGCTTTTTTTGTCAAAAGTGGTAACATCTTAATACAAATAAAAACCTTTTTGTGGTTGTAAGATTTAGCTTATAAATCATTCAAATTGAAGTGAAAGAATTACCAGGTCATTGTTAATGACTTAGTCTATTAAGAATATATGTATTTTTGTAAAGGAAAAGCACTTGTAGATATTTAATCAGTACAAGATATATGTCTGTTTTGCAGAAATAAAATGCTGCTTAGAGATTCTCTTTAAATGTTTTTTATTTTTGTGCTCAAATGTATTTTCTGTTGATCTGTGGAATGTTCTGTACAAAGCTGTATGGTTGTTCTGTTGGGCTAGATACTTTTGTTTTTTAAAATCTGGACTTAGCCAAGTATATTTGACCATGTTAAAAACAGTATCTTTGTTATTAAAAATTTGATTGCATAATTTGCTGTCTCCTGTGATCCTTAATATTAGTAGTTACAGATTGCAGCCTCTATTAAAGTGTCTCTGTTAAGTACTGCTGTAGCAAATTTTAGTGAAGTTTTTGACTATTTGAGATCAACCATTTTCTGAAGATTCTTGAGCTGTTTAGTTAAGATGGCAGACTGCCCCTCAAATAATACTCGAGGTGGACACACACACACTTTAGAACAATTTCTCATTTTGTTAATCAAATCCAAATAATCTTTTGAAAGTAATTGGGTATCAAAGAAAGGCCCAAGTGAGTTGAAAGAAAGATTGCTTCCTCCGGCCAGTTACATAACAGCCTTGTATTAGTAAGACTTTTCATGTACACTTGCCGCAGGAATTCTGGTTCAGCTAAAGTAGGACAGTCAAGTCAGGAAAGCTCTGCCCCATTATGACTTTGATGCCTGAAGCTTTGCTTTATGTTAGTGATACCACGGAGGTGGCTAGAAACCCCAGGCATTCAGTGAGAGATGGAAAGCAGCATTTCTGAGCAGGATTTGACTCCTTCCATCTTTTAGCTTCATCTTCAAGGCTGCTGCAGAGTGGGAAAGAATATGGAGGTCTGTGCATGGGAAGTGCTCAGAAATGTAGCACACGTTACTTTTATCACATGGCATTGGCCAAAACTTACATGGCCTCACTTACCTGAGGTGAAGGGCTCAGGGAAGGCTGGAAGACATAGTCAAGCCATGCCCCAAGGAGAAGAAAACCAGTTTTGTGACCTGCTAATCAATCTGCCACAGCTCCACTTGAGAAAATGGGTCACAGTTTACCCAGTTCTTAGAAGAGTTTTTTCAACACGGGCTCAGCGGTGATCTTTTCACTGGTTTAGAAAGGTATGGAGGAGTCGCACTCCAGCTAGGCCTGAGAAGCTGGGGAGCTGGCCTCTGCTTTTTATGTGGCTGGGGAATTTGCAGGCAGTGTTTTGCTGGAAGCCACATAGAACCCTGCTTGACACCCAAAACTCTGCCATGGGATTTGGGGTGCCAGAAGTGCCACAGTAACAATCAAATGAAGAATCATGCCCAGAAAGGACAAAGAGGCACCAAATGGTCACCAGCTCCCACCAGCGGAAGCCCCCTTCCTCCAAAGCCCAGTCCAGATCCCATCAACTCCAGCAGGTTTATCCCGACCCTCTCCCTCTTCTGTAACACTTTTATCACAACCACAACAACTGGAGTGCTGTGTCCTCCCATTAGATTACGAACTTTGAGAGGGTTGTTGACAGTCACTGTGGCATAGCCCAGCCCTCACATGGCACATTTACATACTGACACCGATAAAACCCTAGTGAAGAATCCAGATTTCAGAAAGCAGGGGTAATGCTGAGAGAATGGTCTCCAGCTGTTTCCTTAACAGTCTCCTGGCCTCATTCCTCTTCTTAAAATGACATCAGTCATATTGGATTAGAGCCCCACCCTTATAACTTCATTCAACCTTTATTACCTCTTTAAAAGCCCTATTAAAAACAGTCACCTTCTAAGATCCTGAGGTTTGGGAGGACATTACTCAGTTCATAACAGCCATATGGTGCCCCATCAACCTGGGCTCATGTGCAGGGTCATTCTGTTGTATAACTTGGGGAAATTAAGCTGGCTGAGTCTCAATTTCCTCATTGGTAAAGCAGGAAGAGTAATAACTTATAGGTTTGTGGAGGAAGGAGAGGCCATAGAAAGTGCTCAGAGCAAGAAAGAAGAAGAAATTAACAAAGGACAGTGCAATTGTTTTCCATCTCTATCTGATCATCTGCAAATGGCAACTCAGTATAACATCAATGTTCTGATTTGCTGTGAGCTAAAATACTGTCAACTCAACTCTTGCTTGCTTAGAGCTATTCCAATAACATGGTAGCTCATAAAACTCATTCCCACTGAATATGCTTGGAGTCAGGTACCTGAGGGTTACTGTAAATATTCAGGAAGAACATGGTTTACCCTTCAAACTTGGTCCCAACACAGATACAGATGAAGTTAATCCAGGCATCGTTATTCGTTTGTTAATTTGCTGTTTTCTCATTTAAGCTGAGGGGTGACTCAAGGTTTGCAAGGATGTATGAGCTTGTTTTGCAGAAGAAAAAGAACGCCTTTAAGGAAGTTACGATCACCAGATAACCAGCCCCCAGCTGCCACTGGTGCCCAGAAGCCTGGTTGCCCACGGGCTTATCTGGAGTGAAAGGAACACAGACTTCCCATTTTTTCTCCAAAACTGCTCCTCCCAAGCCCCTTAGCTCTAAAAAGACCCCCTGCTTTCTTCTTTTGTTGAGGCAGATTTGAGAGAACCTATCCTCCCACCTTCTTGTTTTGGCCAGTTCAAATTAACCTTTCTCTACCTCCAAGCACCAGTGTCTCAGTGATTGGCTTACTGCACATTGGGCACATGGACTTGAAATTAAGAGGTTCAGTTTCATGCTAATACATCAAGGACCCAGCACAGAGTCTAGCACATAGTAGGCACTTTACAAATGTCTTCCCTGTCTCTCACACTCAATCATCAGAACAGACCTATGAGGTAGGCATTCTTAGCCCAATTTTAATAATGTGAAAGCGAATCTAAACAACTCATAATCACCAAAGATGTATTTCAGTCTCCAACGCATTCCTTTCTTTTTCCAAGGGCAATTCTGTTCTCAGGGGCACTGGCTTTGGATCAGAGAGCTGAGAGATCTAGAGAAGATTGCACCCAGGCCCTCCTGACTGCTCTACACTGGATTGCATAGAGGATAAACACTTGGCAGCCAGTGTGCCTAAGATGACACAGCATGTATGTCCTTCCCATAGCCAACACATTGTTTTGAGCACCCTCTGTATACCAGGTACTGTGCCAGGCTCTAGGGAGACAGGTGGTGAACCAAACAGATTCCACCTTTACACTAATGGAGCCTCCAGGATGAGGAGGAGATAGACATTAACACACAATAAACACATAATAAGAGTGGTAAGTGTTCTAAAGAAAATAAATTCTATGAGAAAGAATGGGAGGTCTAGACCTTTCTGAGAAAAGGACATTTAAATGAAGACCTGAAAGATAAGCTGGAGCTAGCCAGGTGAAGAGCAGAGGAAAGAACATTCCTGAAAAAAAGATAGGAGCAATTGGAGTTCAGTGCAGCCCAGCCACGTGCGGAAAGCCAGCGCAGCTGGGGGGTGACAAAGAGGAGGGCGATAGGAGAGGATTCTGGAGAAGACGGCAGATGCCAGAGCACCTAGACACGTTTAGGCCCAGTTTAAAAGCTTGTGTTTTATTCAGAGCACAGTAGAAAGATTTTAAACAGGGGATTACATCAACTTGTTTATATTTTTAAGTTATTGGGGGAGCTGTGTGGAGAATAGATTGTAAGGGATTAGAGTCTAGAATAGAAATGGGAACAGGTGGGAAGCCTAGAAGAGTAGTCCAGGTAAGGAAAAACAGAAGGGTCCCAGACAGCATTGGTGGTCCTCAAGATGAACACAAGTGGCAGTGGAGAAAAGTAGGGTTCTTTGCACATATCACCCCCTACTCCAGCCGCAATGGGCCTAAATTCAATGTAATCTAAGTTTTTAGGTCATGGGTGAAGTTCTAGATGGGGGTAGGGAATTCAGACAGAAGGGTGGGAAGAAGCCACGGGACCTGAGAGAAGCAGCCACAGCCAAACTCCCACCACTTCCTTAGGAAACCTGGAGTGGGAGGGTGGCTAGAGCAGGGGAAGGGAGGCGAGCTCTGTTTGGAGCGCGTGGGAGAAAGGATCCTGAAAACTCTTCTCCACCAGGCCCATCCTGATGACCAGGGCTCCCAGAGAATCTGCTGCCTTGCTGGTTGGAGCACCCAGCCTTGCCCAGCGAGGCCCCTCCTTATCCCTCCAGGCCTAGCCACCAGCACCTGCTCAGGGTGCCTTCTTCAGGAGCCACCCACTCTCCCTCTCCAGAAGTGGTCCTTGCCTGCTCTTCCTCCATAGCCCTTTCCACAGCCCAGTTTTGTCACAGGCGTTGGAGCCATACAGCCCTGGATCCCAGTCTGGGTTCTACCACCACTTAACTGAAGGATGGGTAGATTACCTAACATCTCCTCAACGGTGAATGAGACACTACTGTAAATGTAACGTAAACTAGCAGAACTCACGAGATGTAACTACAACACCTACTTATTTAATTTGTGTCTCTCACAGTCCCCTTCCAGTGGATGAAAACGTCAGCAGTCCCAGGTCTTCCTTAGCACATGAACTTACAAACCACCATCTCAATTCAGAAACCAGAATGTCTAGTCTAGAATATTAATCAACGCTTCAATATTCATTTGAAGGTTACACTCCTTCCCTAACTGGGGGCCTGGTAAAGGGTCATCTTCCTTCCAAAAATGGAGGGTGGTCAGTTTTCCTCCCTTCCCTCCCCTCCACCCTTTATGTACATGGTCAAGGAGGAGGGGAAGCGGAGTACAGCAGAGCAGGCTGTAGACCAGCTCCACGCTCTCTGGACCTGACCGATATGGAATGCCCCCCCTCTCTGGGCAGTCTTTCTGGGTTCCTTGGAGGATGCCCTCGTGGGCCCTTCAGCCGCTGCTCACCTTACCAGGAGCCATGCCTCTCTTTCAGAGGGCTGCTCCTGGTGACCCTCACAGGGTACAGCCCACAGCCTCTTACTGGAGTAAGGGTTCTCTCTTCCCACAGGCTGCCATCTTGTACAGAATCCCTTTTAAGTGCCTCCTAGCTAATATCCTTATTGCAGGTCCCTCCTGGGGTCCCCAAGTGTCATGCGACATTGACCCACTGTCAAAGACAGTCTATGTTTCTTATCAGCCCAGGAGCAACTCTCTCTCCCTCTGCCTGCCCTGAAGCCTCCAGCTGAGAGGCTCAGCCTCTGGCCTGTAGATTCCTCTGGGGGTGCCGACTCCAGGCAACATGTCCCCATAGTCTCAGTAACACATATCAAGCTTTCCTGGGGTGCTGTTGAAGCCCCACTCCCACTAGACTTTGGGAGAGTGGCAGCACCCTCCAACCTCCACCTTGGGGAATGGGGTTCCCAGCCCAGCTCACTCCACAGAAAGCCTCTGCATCAACCCTCCGTCCTTAATCCCTGCAGTGTTTCTTTGAAAATGAGGAGAACCCACGAGGTAACCAGAAGCCTTGGGCAATTTATGATCACTGGGTATGGGTGGACTCCTCCCTCTGCCTTCCGTCCACCTTCCTGTCCCGTGGAACAGAGGCTGTCCAGGCTCCAAGGAAACACGGCTCTCTCCAAGGCACCTTGTCCAGAGGCGAGACGACATGCAGCCCGTCAGCCACAATACAGCTCCTGAGGGCACTAGCGGATGAAGAGAGATCTACCTGTGCCCTACCTTGCAGTGTCCCGACCAGACTGAGGGACCGAGGCCCTGGCATCAGGCCAGACTCTTTCAAAACAGCTGCCCCCTGAGATCTGAGGACTGGACTGAAGGTAGGGAAAGTGAAGTCCTTTCTGGACCACCAGAGTCCATGATGGCTACTGACTCTCAGGTACTCTGAGCAAGAGCACAACTCACTCAGGAACTGGAAAGGAATAAGCAAAACCAGCGTGAGGTTGTGTAGATCCCTACGGTGCAGAGGGCTCTGCTCCCTGACTGTGGAGTTGGTGCCAGCTGTTCTGGGCTGGTTAGTACGACTCACTGGCATCAAACTGCCTTTATTTCGCAGGCTCCCCATGTGGAAGCAGTTGGGGGAGCAGCTGATGGAGGGAATGGGGTGTTCTGGGAAGTTTTCCCATTTGGGCTGACCAAGAAGTGAGATGGAAATGGCCCAAGGACAGTGCCTCTTTCTGGTTCTTAAAAATATGCTCTCTGAAGAGAAAGACAAACTCTGTATGACTCCACTCATAGGTGGTAGTTAACATATGGACAAAGAGAACTGATCGGTGGTTGCCAGGGGAAAGGGGGGTGGGGGGAGGGCAGTAGGGGTGAAGTGGTGTACCTACAACATGACTAATAATGATGTACAACTGTAATTTCACAAGGATGTTAAATTTTATAACTTTAATAAAAAAAAAAATATGCTCTCTGAAGAGCATCTCAGAGCTGCCACTGGGGGATTTGCCTCCGAGCTCTGGGGTTGAGTAGGTGGGTGATGGGGAAATAAGCAGAGATCCAGGAGTCCTCGGCCACTTCACCCTGTACCTCCCTTCCTGCAACACTCATGTCGTCTGTAACTCCTTGTGTAGCACCCGCAGCACAGGGCCTGGCCACGGTTGTGCTAAGGAAACATAGAAAACCCCGAGTGAATGATATGAGTGGTGACTCTCCTGTACTATGAACTCACAGGTATTGTTCTTAATGGAGAAATGATTGCACTACCACAGTCAACCCTGGACTGGGGCGAAAGTTCAATACCCGATTGAGTAAACAAGAATTAGGGGAGAGGAACATAACATCTAATTGGGGCCCCCGGGCCACAGGATGTTGTGGGGAGGGGAAGTGGAGGGTCATGGTCTCTGTCCTGGGAAACTACAGAGGGGGCTGCTGCTTGGTTAAAGTCACATACCCCAGATCAAGCCAAGTGAGTGTCTAGGTAGACAGATAGCGGCACCCTGCCCCGTTTGCCTCTGCTTGGGGGCGGGGAGGGTGAGTTTTGGAAGTCCTGGCTCCTGGGGATCTTAACAAGTCAGTCTCCATCCTGCATTCAGGTGGGCTCCAGTGGGTCCAGATAACCTGGGATCCCGGGCCAATGCCCAGCTTCTTCCTCCCTGCCACCGCAGGCCCATGAAACCACTCAAGCTCACAGGCAGCAGGGCTGCCAGGAGAAGAATGCCACTCTTCCACCCTCTGGGAATCACGCTGCGGGGCCCTGGGTAAGAACAGTGATGGCTGTGGCTTTCTATCTAACTCTAAATATTTTGGCGCATGCCATGTGGCCTCCCTTTGTATTTTTGCTTCAAGTCCTGCAGATTTAGGGATGTGTCTATATGATTGCTCAGTGCTCAGGCTTAATTAGCCATGAGCTATCATTCCTTTATGTCTTTAATAAACCTTTTATTAAAGCTCCTACTATGTGCTAGATATTGTGCCAGTACTAGGTCCTTCAAGGGTCTTACTGTCTAGTGAAGCTGACAGACACATGGACAAGTGAATTATAATGCTGTGTGCTCAATGCAATGAGAGAGACACGTACAGGCTATTTGGGGAGCACAGAGAAAACTGTCTAATGCAGCAACAGATCAGGTTATTTTAGATTTAAGAGCCTCCCTCACCCACAGATCAAGGACAAATTAGACTGCCAATCTGGAATCCAAGGCTTCTTGGAAAAACTAGAAGAATCCAACAAGAAATCTAATAAAACTAACAACAGCAGCAGAAACTGTTGCTATGATTCTTAAGTGTTTAATATTGGCCAGGCAGTGCGCTAACCCCCTTACACGTATTATCTCATAATCCTTAATCAATCTTGTGAGGTTTGATTATGCCCCTCATTTTGCAGATGAGGAAACTATGGCTCAGAGAGGTTAAGTAATTTGCCTAAAGTCACATAGCTAGTGACTGTCAGAGCTGGGATTTGAACCCAGATCTGTCAGATTCCAGAGCCTGTGTCTTTAACCCCCATGGCCTCTAATAAACTACTGTGTACCTGCTATATGCCCAGCACTGTTCTGGGTCATGCATGAAAAGGATATTTCTGGCATTCATTGTTCTGAAAAGGAGAGCCCTACACATATCAAGACTCCTCAGCTACTAAGATCAAGCAAATTCAACAGTGGTAGGAGGGTATTTGTGACAAGTTAAATAAAGAGCTCCTCTCAGAGAAGGAAGGATAAAATGACTCAGGTGTGAGGCTGGCTGGAGGCTGCTCCAGGAGGAGGGGGGCAGGCTGTCAGGATTGCTCAGGCTGGAATATGAAGAAAAAGAGAGCGCAGAGGAATCTATAAAGGAGCGAAAGGCCAAGATGACATGATCTTCAATACCTTCACCTCTCCATCTCCCACAGGACACAGCACCTAGGCACAAAGATAAATACACTTTTTTCATGCCCAACTTATCTGTCCCCTTAGCAGAATTCAACAACAGTGACCTTTCCATCCTCCTTGAAAAAAATTCTCTTCTCTTGACGTTCATGATGCATCTCTCTCCTGATTCTCATTTTTCCTCTCTGGCCAGCAGGGAAGGGACTAGGTGGAGGCAAGTGAAATGTCTAGCGTGCAAACTTTAAGGAGGTATTTACTCTCAGGGTTGTGCAAACACCTCCCTCTTCTGCTGGGTCTTTAACTGTGGACAGTCCTCCAGACTTGGCCCCATGTTCTCTCCTCTTCTCACCCTATACTCTCTTCCCAGGCCCAGAGCTTCAATCACCACATCTATTCAGATGACCTGCAGATTGATCTCTCCAAACCCCCTCACTCCTCTCAGCTCCTGAGCAAAATATCCAACAGCACTTGGAAGCCCCTCTTGGCTGTTTCAAAGACATCTCAAACTAAACATTCTCAAAGCAGGATTTAAGATCCTCTCTCTCCAAAACTTTCCCAAGTACTCCCAGCCTCAGTGAATGGTTCCACAATCTACCCAGTTCCCCAACCTCTTAATCTTAATCTCAAGTTCCTGTGCCTGATGTGCAATAAGCCAATCACTGAGACATCAGTGCTTGGAGATGGAGAAAGTTTTATTCAAATTGGCCAAAACAAGAAGCCGGAGGATAGGTTCTCTCAAATTCACCTTAACAAGAGAAGAAAGCAAGTGGTTTTATAGAGCTAAGAGCTTGGGAGGAGGAATTTCAGAGAAACAAAGGGGAATCCATGTTTCCTTCACTCCAGATAAGCCTTTGGGCAACCTGACTTCTGGGCATCAGTGGCAGCTGGGAGCTAGTTATCTGGTGGTTGTTAACATCTTTAAAGGCATTCTTTTCTTCTGCAAAACAAGCTCATAATTCCTTATGAGTCTTGAGTCACTTCAGGTTAAACAAGAAAACATCAAATTAACAAGATTAATTTCTTTTCGTCTGTCTGTTTTGGAAACAAGGTCAAAGAGTAATCATGTTCTTATTGAATATTTGTAGTAACCCTCAGATACCCAGCTTCAAAACCCTGGGGTCACGCCTGACACAATCCTCTTCCTAACCCTCCATCCAATCCACCAAACACTGTCTGTTTACTCTTTAGTATCTCTTCTCGTGGCCTACATCTAGTCTACGACCACCCTAGTCTATTCTTCCATGTTCCCTTGACTGGATGTCTGTAACAGCCTTTTATCTGGTCCTACATAGGAGCTCTCACCACCGCCCCTTATGCCTACTCTGTTTTCAGAACAATATTTTCAGACTGCAAATCTGATTATGTCACCCCATCTTCTACACCCCACTCCTCACCCCCTTGCTCAGAGCCTTTTAAAGGCTTCCCATTGCTCTTAGGATAGGTCAAAATCTTTAACACAACCTATGAGGACCTTCATATTCTGGGCTCTGCCCACCTCTCCAGCCTCATCTTTCCTCATTCTTGGTCATTATTGATTCTGTAACCAATTCCAACGTGTGTGTGTTTGGGGTGGGGTTCCCCACACCAGCAAATTCTCTTGACATCAGCTGGGTGCCTTACAATTCAACTCCACTGTGACACTATCTACCTGGAGAGTGTGTCAGATCCCACAGGTTAAGGGCTCAGTCCTACAAAACTGCCTCCACCCCTTCAGATGCCAATTGAAAGTCCAGGTCACCTGTGCTTCTGATCAACCAGCTTTAGATTGGAGATTCCCGTGACTCCCTCTTTGGGTTTGATTAATTTGCTAGAGCGACTCATAGGACTCAGAGAAACATTTTACTTACTAGATTACTGGCTTATTGTAAGAGGATATGACTCAGTAACAGCCAGGTGGAAGAGACGCATAGGGCAAGGTGTGGGGAAAGGGCATGGAACTTCCATGCCCTCTCCAAGCATGCCACACTCCCTAAATTTCCACATTCACCAACAGAAAGCTCTCTGAACCCTGCCCTTTTGGGGTTTTATGGAGGCTTCATTACATAGGCATGATTGATTAAATCAATGGCCATTGGTGATCAATTCAACCTCCAGCCCCTCTCCCCTCCCTGGAGGTCAGAGGGCTGAGACTGAAAGTTCCAACCCTCCGATCACATGGTTGTTCCCCTGGCAACCAGCCCCCATCCTTAGGTGCTTTCCAAAACTCACCTCATTAACTTAAACTCAGGTGTGGTTGAAAGGGGTATTTTACGAATATCAAGACACCTTTATTGCTCTCATCACTTGCAAAATTCCAAGGGTTTTAGGAGCTCTGGGTTAAAAACAAGGATGAAGACCAAATATGTATTTCTTATAATAAATAACAATGTCACAGTCATGATCTGCAGACAAGTTCCTTCCAGACCTACCTGGCTTTCTTGTGCCCCTTCTCCTGGCTTGTTTCTCCCCACTACTGAGGCTTTGCTCATGCCTCCCCTTCTCTTTACCAATGTAACTCCAAACAACCCTTCACTCAGCTTAGTCATCATCACCTAGTGAACTAACCCTTCCCAGCTCAACCCATGAGACCTTTCTACAGGGAACTCTTTCCTGACCTCCATGACTGGGTTAACTCTCCCATTAAAGGCTCTGGAAGGTATCAGATATCTCATCGTGTCACAGTGGCACCTTTCTGTTTGTGATACTGGCCCTGCTATCAGTTCCCCTACATTAAACCCAGCATATATGGGGTTAAAACTAAAGCACTCATTCCCTGCCTACTCCCACTTCCAGGCTCCAGAATGCACTGTCCGCCATGGAGACAAACAGCCAAGGTCACCCACCTACAAATTCTCTTATCATCCTCCTCCCTGTGAGCAGCCTCCCAAGGCTGAATGCAGGCTCTTGGGAAAGCTCCCATGATCAAGGCCACAGACTCCCCCTCCCTATGAACAGAGACATTCCTAGCAACCTTTAAAACCCTTCACCTCCCATCTTTTGGGGGGTCAAGAAGAGACAAGATGAATTTGAAGGTTTGCTCTCAATCTCCCAGCTGATACCATCTGAAATAAAAACCCTTTCCTTGCCATAGCCTGGCATTCCAGTTTTTATTTGGCCCCTCTTTTGTGGTGGGTAAAGAACCTACATTTATCGTAACAACTTGGCAAGCCAGCCAGGAGGCTCTTGCCCAAGGCTCTGTGGCCCCGAGCTGACGGGAATTTCCTGGGAAGCACTGCAGCAACTGCCTAGGTGATTTGCCCTCGGGACTACCCCCAGTAATTTCGCTCTGGCCCAGCACCCCTGACCCTAGGCACATTTTCTTATGGCAAGAAACAGGTTCTAGATTTGTTTGTTTTTCCCTCCGGTGAGTCAATAGACTCTGTCTGAAATAAGGCAAGTCACCTCAGGGACACCCGTGAACTTTCTTCCCCTCATCTGGGGTCCCTTCCATTCACAGAGGGGCCATCTGGGTACACATTTGGAGTGGAAACAGTTGTAGGACTTTCTACCCTAAATCTGGGAACTGGTTCAGTGGTGTCTGGTTTTTCTGTGTCTGGATCTATGTGTCTGTCCGTCTCTGTGCATCAGAATGGGAAACATGCTGCCTGTCCCCAAGCAGACACTGGGGCTGATTCTGAGTAAATGGTCTAGCTATAGTCATAAGCCAATGTCTAAAAGAGATGATTTTCTTTCTTAATACCACATGGCCACAATATTCTTTAAACTCTGGACAGAAAATGGCCAAACAATGGATCCTTAAGTTTAAAAATTTTTAGAGAGCTCTCATCATAATGAGCTGTTTTATTGGTACTTATGAAAATGCCAAATTAAAAGAAAAGTGGGATAAATAAAACATATAAATAAAGTTAAACAAAGATTTTTAAAAAACACAGCCTAAGGTTGGATGGGCTAAAGGGACCCCCTATTGGCCTCTCAACATTAAAGGACATCAGACAGGTCTGTTCTATTCACTCTAGTGTGAAAAAATTTAAAAGGACAGGAGACAGAAATCACAATGAAAAACCTGACTAACAATTGTTTGGGGCAACAGTTAGGCTGCTTACACGGAGCAGGATGATAAAGGAATTTGCAGGTGGGTGACCTTGGCTGTTTGTCTCCATGGTGCATAGTGGATTCTGGAGCCAGGGAGCAAGAGAGCAAGCAGGGAAAGAGTGCTTTAGTTTTAACCCCATATATGCTGGGTTTAACGTAGGGGAACTGACATTAGGGCTGGTATTCTTTGGGGATTGGATTAATAGCTATCTCACATGCTAGCATGTCGAGTTGGATGGTGTCTGTTGGATTAACTGAGTCTCCAGGACCCAGCACAGGGCCCAACACACAGCAGGCACTCCAGGAATATTTACTGAATGATTGAGTGAAAAATTCAGTGTAATGTATGGAAGAATTCGATACATGTTTGATGGTTTGACTTTGACAATACTTATCGGGCTTTCATAAAACATATGGTCTGAGTAGGGGCAAACGGCACCAAACAAGAACCATCTGAGGCTAGTTTCATGGTACTCAGATCAGATAACTTGGTTCAACTGTGGAATTTATGGAAACTATGCTAGGCTGACGAAGAGATTGGACAATTACCTTCTATGGTCAATTATACTCCCATCTTGTTCTGTTTGCACTCATCACTCCGAGCTACTTTTCCTGATATTTAGTTTTTATGACTCTTCACCCATCCTTTCCTTTTCTCTCCAATGTGACTTTCAAATGACTTCACCATCGGAAAAAGTCAATCTAATATGCATACCCTTTGATCCAGACATCCCAGCTGAAGGAGTCTAGCTTACAGAAATAGTTACCATTGAAAATGATATAGTACTGCAGCATTGTTGGTAATGGTGAGAAAATGGAAACAATATAAATGTCCACCAATAGAGGAGTGAATTAATGAATCTGTACTATGGCACTGTGAAGAATACAGTTGATTTATATGTCCTGATGAGGAGAGTTACATATAATATCTTGTTAAGGAGGAAAAAAGCAAGTTGCAATGCAATAGGGACATTGTGATTCCTCCCCACAATAAATGTGTATATGTGTTTGCACAAGCATGGTAAAAATCTGGAAGGGATAGACATTAAACTATGTGTAGAAAGGAGCGTGGGAAAATGACCTTGTTTCTTGTTTTATACTCCTCTGCATTATCTGAACTTGTGACAACAGCTTGTTATATTTCTAACTTTCAAACTCCAACAATACAGGTAATATATTTACTTGTTTGTTTACTGTCTGTCTCCCCTCACTCGGGGGCGGGGGGGGAACTACATGTGGTCAGCGACTCTGTTGGTCTTCTCTCACTGCTGTGCCCCCAGTGCCTAGAAGAGTGCCTGACCCAGAGTAAGTGCTCCGTGCATATTTTTTATGAATGACGAATCTATTTTTTAAAAAGAAAATGTCATTTTAATAAAGTCTGTCTTCGACATCCCCTCCCGCGGCATGTCCTTATCTGTGAAATTGGGTGCTGCAGAATCTGAAATTCTCTGCATCCGCATGGTAGGCCCTGAGTCAAGGGTGCCCTCTTCCCCACATCATGGGTTCACACGGCAAATGAGTTGAAAACCCACAAGGTGCCCCACACATGAGTGTGGAAAAGCCCAACAGGCTCAAAGTTCACAAGTAATAAAGCATCAAGTAACAAAGAATGGGTGGTTTTAAGAGAAACCTTGAAATGGGAATAAAGTTGATCCATTCAAAAAAATAAAAGCTAAAAAAGAGTACACTGTGTAACAAACAAGGAAGAACGTGCTGTCCCATTACATGTTCAGTCACTGAAAGGTCGCAACTGTTTAACCACCAAATACTTTAGTTAGAAGAATTGAACAAAACCACAAAAGTATAATAGATTATAGCTTAGGAAAAGATCTTCAAAAATATGCACTCAACTGTATTCTGTGGTTACGGTTTCTTTCTAACTTCCCTTTTGCTTGACTGCAGAACCATCACACAATAGCAGCAAGGAGCCGTGTGATCTCAAGGACATGTCCATGGGCCACCTGCCCTTTTCTGCATGTAAGTGTCCCTCAAGTTTGGGGGCCATGGCACAGAGAGAGAAATTGGTCAGGCCAAAGAACCCCGAAACTTAGGAGTTTCTACCTTTTGGGCAAGCAGGGAAGGGAAGGAGAGAGTATGTTTACCATATCGCCCGGACCTATGGTTCTGAGTTGGGGAATCCTCATTTCCTGCTCATGTCACAGTTACGTAATCACTGACTTCTCTGTCTTTGTTTTTTTCCGTACTGCACCAACAGGCTACCGGAGAGGTTGGTGCATAGTCTGGCCATGACCACCCAGGAAGAAACCCAATGAATTCTTAATGGGAGAAGCAGGTGCACTCGATCCCTATTTATAGCCATGGAAAAACGTAATTTGCTAATTTAACTTCTAGAAGCTAACAGAAATAAAATGCTAAAGAATTTCCAACCCAATCTCTGATTATTTTGTACCTGTTCTCCTTATTTACAAAAGAGAAATCTGTTGTCTTTCCAGTATCTCCCTGTGACAGCAGCTTATTGTGATCTTATCCAATGTGGGTGAAAGTTAAAGATTCTTTAAAAAATAACTTCATAAGGGGGCTGGCCCCGTGGCCGAGTGGTTAAGTTCGCGCGCTCCGCTGCAGGCGGCCCAGTGTTTCGTTGGTTCGAATCCTGGGCGCGGACATGGCACTGCTCATCAAACCACGCTGAGGCAGCGTCCCACATGCCACAACTAGAAGGACCCACAACAAAGAATATACAACTATGTACCGGGGGGCTTTGGGGAGAAAAAGGAAAAAATAAAATCTTTAAAAAAAAAAAATGTTTAAAAAAAAATAATAACTTCATAAGAATAAGTCTTAGAAGGCGAAAAGGCTGTAACTGAATTTTATTTTAAGGGGAATATTTACAGAAAAATTAAATGAGGCATGTGATTTGAGGTGAGGAAGGAGAAAGAGAAATTTTTAGCTTCATTCTGTTCTGTACTGTTTGAATTTGTGTCAAGAATCGGGAAATATATAACAAACAAAAAGGCATAAAAAGTGAATTCAGAAAGGATAAAATCTACAGTTTTCTCCAACCACAGTAGGGAACATTGCCCCATAAGCCACTCAGGGTCTTTCTCAGGAAGTCATTTCCCTGCCCCAATCAGGCCAGCCAGCACTTGTAGGTTCCCTCCAATGGTCCCCCATAAAAATCAGCTCAAGATATGACTGGAGCTCAAATCTCATCTCTCTTGGCAGATGGGGAAATCTACAGGGGACATTTACACTTTATCAGAGAACAAAATTCTAAGCCACAGGAAAGGAAGTGGAGGGGGATGAATTGTAGACCATGGAAAAATTATTGGGATGGGAGTGGGGGTGGGGAGATACTTATAAGAGTTCAAGCAATGTCCTGTTTTGATAAGTTTTATCATAACAAGATCATATTCAAAGCAAAGGAGATCACATGCAAAACAAGTCAAATATGCATGGTTAAGAGCTCAGACTTTGTGGTCAGAGAAATCAGGGTACAAACGTTTCTCTGCTATCTGCTTTGGGCAAGTTATCTGCCTCTCCAAGACTCAGTTTTCTTATCAACTCAGTATAATAAAAAGACAGTGCTGTTCTGAGGAGCACGTGAAAGTGCTCAGTAGAAGGTAGTCATTGACCCAAAGCAATCTACAGATTCAATGCAATCCTTATCAAAATTTCAACGGCATCTTTTCACAGAAATAGAATGAACAGTTTTAAAATTCTTATGGAACCACAAAAGATCCCAAATAGCCAAAGTAATCTTGAGAAAGAAAAACAAAACTGGAGGCATCACACTTCTTAATTTTTAAACTAATTTCAAAGCTATAGTATTCAAAACAGTATGGTATTGGCATAAAAACAGACATGTAGACCAATGGAACGGAATCAACCTCCCAGAAATAAGGCCATACATATATGACAAATTAGTTAATGACAAAAAACACGTGATGAATGTACCATGAGGATCATATATTTGAGAATATACAATTATAAGCCAAGAATAATACAATAGGGAAAGGACAGTTTCTTCAGTAAACGGTGTTGGGAAAACTGGACAGCCAGTTTCATCCAAAAGAATGAAACTGGACCACTATCTCACACACAGATACAAAAATTAACGCAGAATTGATTAAAGAGTTAAATGTAAGACCTGAAACCATAAAACTCTTAGAAGAAACCAAGGAGTTAAGCTCCTAGACATTGGTCTTGGCGAAAATTTTTTAGATTTGACACCAAAAATAAAAACAAACAAGAAGGACTACATCAAACTAAAAAGCTTCTGCACAGCAAGGAAGCCATCAACAAAATGAAAAGTCAACCTACTGAATGGGAGAAAATATTTGCAAATCATATATCTGATAAGGGGTTAATATCCAAAATATTTAAAGAACTCATAAAACTCAATAGCAAAAAACCAAACAATCTTATTAAAAAATGGGCAGAGGATCTGAATAGACATTTTTCTAAAGAAGACATACAGTTGGCCAACAGTGCTCGACGTCACTAATCACCAGGGAAAGGCAAATCAAATGAGATAATGAGATATCTCATGATGAGATAGCACCACAATGAGATAGCACCTCATACCTGTTAGAAAGGCTGTCACCAAAATGACAAGAAATAACAAGTGCTGGTAAGGATGTGGAGAAAAGGGAACCCTTGTGCACTGCTGAATGTAAGTTGGTGCAGCCACTATGGAAAGCAGTATAGAGGTTCCCCCTAAAATTAAAAATAGAACTTCCATATGATCCAGCAATCCACTTCTGGATATTTATCCAAAGAAAATGAAAATGCTAACTTTGAAAAGACATATGCACCCCCATGTTCATTGCAGCATTATTTGCAAATTTACAACAGCCAGGACATGGAAGCAACCTAAGTGCTCATTGATGGATGAATGGATAAAGAAAATGTGGTATATGTACACAATGGAATATTATTCAGCCATTCAAAAGAAGGAAATCTTGCCATCTTGCAACAACATGGATGGACCTTGAGGGCATTAAGCTAAGTGAAATGTCAGACAGAGAAAGACAGATACCATATGATTCACTTTTATATGGCAAACCAAAAACTAAAACCAAACTCATAGATACAGAGAACAGATTGGTGGGTGTCAAAGGCAGGGGGTGGGGAGTGGGTGAAATGGGTGAAGGTGGTCAAAAAGTACAAACTTCCAGTTATAAAATTTAAAAGTCCTGGGGATGTAACGTATAGCGTGGTGACTATAGTTAATAATACTATATTGCATATTTGAAAGTTGCTAAGAGTAAATCTTAAAAGTTCTTATCGCAAGAAAAAAACGTGTAACTATGTGTGGTGATGGATGTTAACTAGACTTAGTGTGTTGATCACTTTGCAATATACGCAAATATCAAATTATGTTATACACCTGAAACTAATAGATGTCAATTATGTCAATTTTTTATTTATTTTATTTTTATTTTATTTTATTTTTTTATTAATGTTATGATGGATTACAAGCTTGTGAAATTTCAGTTGTATATTTTTGTTAGTCATGTTGTGGGTACACCACTTCCCCCTCCGTACCCTCCCCCCACCCCCCCTTTTCCCTGGTAACCACCGATCAGATCTCCTTCTCAATATACTAATTTCCACCTATGAGTGGAGTCATATAGAGTTCGTCTTTCTCTGACTGACTTATTTCGCTTAACATAATGCCCTCGAGGTCCATCCACATTGTTGTGAATGGGCCAATTTCGTCTTTTTTTATGGCTGAGTAGTATTCCATTGTGTATATATACCACATCTTCTTTATCCAATCATCAGTTTCTGGGCATGTAGGCTGGTTCCACGTCTTGGCTATTGTAAATAATGCTGCGATGAACATAGGGGTGCAACGGACTCTTGAGATATCTGATATCAGGTTCTTAGGATAGATACCCAGTAATGGGATGGCTGGGTCATAGGGTATTTCTATTTTTAACTTTTTGAGAAATCTCCATACTGTTTTCCATAGTGGCTGTACCAGTTTGCATTCCCACCAACAGTGTATGAGGGTTCCTCTTTCTCCACAACCTCTCCAACATTTGTCGTTCTTGGTTTTGGATGTTTTTGCCAATCTAACGGGGGTAAGGTGATATCTTAGTGTAGTTTTGATTTGCATTTCCCTGATGATTAGCGATGATGAACATCTTTTCATGTGTCTATTGGCCATATTCATATCTTCTTTTGAGAAATGTCTGTTCATGTCCTCTGCCCATTTTTTGATCGGGTTGTTTGTTTTTTTGTTGTTAAGCAGTGTGAGTTCTTTGTATATTATGGAGATTAACCCTTTGTCGGATAAGTGGTTTGTAAATATTTTTTCCCAATTAGTGAGCTGTTTTTTTGTTTCAATTCTGTTTTCCCTTGCCTTGAAGAAGCTCTTTAGTCTGATGAAGTCCCATTTGTTTATTCTTTCTATTGTTTCCCTCAACTGAGGAGTTACAGTGTCCGAAAAGATTCTTTTGAAACTGATGTCAAAGAGTGTACTGCCTATATTCTCTTCCAAAAGACTTATTGTCTCAGGCCTAATCTTTAGGTCTTTGATCCATTTTGAGTTTATTTTGGTGTGTGGTGAAAAAGAATGGTCGATTTTCAATCTTTTGCATGTGGCTGTCCAGTTTTCCCAGCACCATTTGTTGAAGAGACTTTCTTTTCTCCATTGTAGGCCCTCTGCTCCTTTGTCGAAGATTAGCTGTCCATAGATGTGTGGTTTTATCTCTGGGCTTTCAATTCTGTTCCATTGATCTGTGGACCTGTTTTTGTACCAGTACCATGCTGTTTTGATCACTGTAGCTTTGTAGTATGTTTTGAAATCGGGGATTGTGATTCCGCCGGCTTTGTTTTTCTTGCTCAAGATTGCTTTAGCAATTCGTGGTCTTTTGTTCCCCCATATGAATTTTAGGATTGTTTGTTCAATTTCTGTGAAGAATGTTCTGGGGATTCTGATTGGGATAGCATTGAATCTGTATATTGCTTTAGGTAGTATGGACATTTTAACTATGTTTATTCTTCCAATCCATGTGCAAGGAATGTCTTTCCATCTCTTTATGTCATCGTCAATTTCTTTCAAGAAAGTCTTGTAGTTTTCATTGTATAGATCCTTCACTTCCTTGGTTAAGTTTATCCCAAGGTATTTTATTCTTTTCGTTGCGATTGTGAATGGGATAGAGTTCTTGAGTTCTTTTTCTGTTAGTTTATTGTTAGTGTATAGAAATGCTACTGATTTATGCACGTTAATTTTATACCCTGCTACTTTGCTGTAGTTGTTGATTATTTCTAATAGTTTTTCTGTGGATTCTTTGGGGTTTTCTATGTATAAGATCATGTCGTCTGCAAACAACGCGAGTTTTACTTCTTCGTTACCTATTTGGATTCCTTTTATTTTTTTTTCCTGCCGAATTGCTCTGGCCAGCACCTCCAGTACTATGTTGAATAGGAGTGGTGAAAGTGGGCACCCTTGTCTTGTTCCTGTCCTCAGAGGGATGGCTTTCAGCTTTTGTCCATTGAGTATGATGTTGGCTGTGGGTCTATCATATATGGCCTTTATTATGTTGAGGTACTTTCCTTCTATACCCATTTTACTGAGGGTTTTTATCATAAATGGGTGTTGGATCTTGTCGAATGCTTTCTCTGCGTCTATTGAGATGATCATGTGGTTTTTGTTTTTCATTTTGTTGATGTAGTGTATCACGTTGATTGACTTGCGGATGTTGAACCATCCCTGTGTCCCTGGTATAAATCCCACTTGATCATGGTGTATAATCTTTTTGATGTATTGCTGTAATCGGTTTGCCAAAATTTTGTTGAGGATTTTTGCATCTATGTTCATCAGTGATATCGGCCTGTAGTTCTCCTTCTTTGTGTTGTCCTTGTCAGGTTTGGGGATCAGAGTGATGTTGGCTTCATAGAATGTGTTAGGGAGTTCTCCATCTTTCTCAATTTTCTGGAACAGTTTGAGGAGAATAGGTATTAAGTCTTCTTTGAATGTTTGGTAGAATTCTCCAGAGAAGCCGTCTGGTCCTGGACTCTTGTTTTTGGGGAGGTTTTTGATTACCGTTTCTATTTCCTTACTTGTGATTGGTCTATTC
The DNA here is from genome assembly GCF_021613505.1 of Equus quagga. Classification (NCBI taxonomy): domain Eukaryota; kingdom Metazoa; phylum Chordata; class Mammalia; order Perissodactyla; family Equidae; genus Equus; species Equus quagga. The sequence goes on from NC_060268.1 coordinate 147,775,875, forward strand.
AGATTCTCCATTTCTTCCTGATTCAGTTTGGGGAGATTGTATGAGTCTAGGAATTTGTCCATTTCTTCCAAGTTGTTCAATTTGTTGGCATATAGTTTTTCATAGTATTCTCTTATGATCTCTTGTATTTCATTGGTATCTGTTGTGATTTCTCCTCTGTCATTCCTGATTTTATTAATTTGCGCTTTCTCTCTTCTTTTCTTGGTGAGTCTGGCTAGGGGTTTGTCAATTTTGTTAATTCTTTCGAAGAACCAACTCTTTGTTTCATTGATCCTTTCTATTGTCTTTTTTGTTTCAATATCGTTTATTTCTGCTCTTATTTTTATTATTTCCCTCCTTCTACTGACTCTGGGCTTTGTTTGTTCTTCTTTTTCTAGTTCTGTTAGGTGTCGTTTGAGGTTGCTTACGTGAGCTTTTTCTTGTTTAGTGAGGTGAGCCTGTATTGCGATGAATTTCCCTCTTAGGACTGCTTTTGCTGCATCCCAAATGATTTGGTATGTTGTGTTCTCATTTTCATTTGTCTCCAGATAATATTTGATTTCTTCTTTAATTTCTTCAATGATCCATTGTTTGTTGAGAAGCGTGTTGTTTAGTCTCCACATTTTTGCACCTTTCTCTGCTTTTTTCTTGTAGTTGATTTCTAGTTTAATAGCGTTATGATCAGAAAAGATGCTTGATATTATTTCAACTCTCTTGTATTTATTGATGTTTGCTTTGGTTCCCAAAATATGGTCAATCCTTGAGAATGTTCCATGTGCACTTGAGAAGAATGTGTAACCTGCTGTTTTTGTATGAAGTGTTCTATATATATCTATTAAGTCCATCTGGTCTAATTTTTCATTTAATTCTATTATTTCCTTGTTGATTTTCTGTCTGGATGTTCTGTCCATTGGTGTTAATGGTGTGTTGAGGTCCCCTACTATTATTGTATTGTTGTTGATGTCTTCTTTTAGTTCTATTAAGAGTTGCTTTACAAATTTTGGTGCTCCTGTGTTGGGTGCGTATATATTTATAAGTGTTATGTCTTCTTGGTGGAGAGTCCCTTTTATCATTATATACTGTCCCTCTTTATCTTTCTTTATCTGTTTTGCTTTGAAATCTACCTTGTCTGATATTAGTATAGCGACACCTGCTTTCTTTTGTTCATTATTAGCTTGGAGTATTGTTCTCCATCCCTTCACTCTGAGTCTGTGTTTGTCTTTGGGGCTGAGGTGTGTTTCCTGGAGGCAGCATATTGTTGGATCTTGTTCTTTGATCCATCCTGCCACTCTGTGTCTTTTGATTGGGGAGTTCAATCCATTTACATTTAGAGTGATTATTGAGACGTGGGGGCCTACCACTCCCATTTTGTGTCTTGTTTTCCGGTTTTTTTCAGTTTCCTTTGTTTCTCGTCCCATGGTTTAATCTGTTCTGATGTAGAGCTGCTACTCTCTGTTGTTGTCCTTCTACTTATCTCCTCTGCTCTTGGTTTTGTAGCCCCTTTCCTTTTTTGGATTTTTCAGGAATGAGGGTTTTCCTGAGGATTTCCTGAAGAGGAGGTTTTGTGGCAATGAACTCCCTTAATTTTTGTTTATCTGGGAAAGTTTTTATTTCTCCATCGTATTTGAAGGATATTTTCACTGGGTAGAGAATTCTCGGCTGTAGATTTTTGTCCTTCAGATTTTTGAATATATCATTCCACTCTCTTCTAGCCTGTAAAGTTTCTGCTGAGAAATCTGCTGATAGCCTGATGGGGGTTCCTTTGTAGGTTAGTTTCTTTTGCCTGGCTGTCCTTAATATTCTCTCCTTGTCGTTGACTTTTGCTAGCTTCACTACTATATGCCGTGGAGTTGGTCTTCTCGCATTGATAAAGTTTGGAGATCTATTGGCTTCTGTCACCTGAAGATCCATCTCCCTCACCAGATTTGGGAAGTTCTCAGCCATTATTTCTTTGAATAGGTTTTCTGCCCCTTTCTCCTTCTCTTCTCCCTCTGGTATACCTATAATCCTTACGTTGCATCTCCTAATTGTGTCTGATAATTCTCGGAGAGTTTCTTCATTTCTTTTAAGTCTTGCTTCTCTCTCCTCCTCTGCCTGCAACAATTCTATATTGCCATCTCCCAAATTGCTAATTCTTTCCTCCATATTATCGGCCCTACTGTTCAGAGCATCTAGATTTTTCTTAATCTCCTCTATTGTGTTCTTCATTTCCAATATTTCTGTTTGGTTCTTCTTTATCGTATCAAACTCTTTTGTGACATAGCTCCTGAACTCGTTGAGTTGTCGGTCAGAATTCTCTCTTAACTCATTGAGAATCTTAATGATGGCTGTTTTGAAGTCATCGTCATTTAGGTTATACATCTCATTTTCTTTGGGATTGTTTTCTGTGTATTTGTTGCTTTCTTTCTGTTCTGGAGATTTAATGTATTTTTTCATATTGCTTGATGTTGTTGATTTGTGCCTCCGCATGGAAATAGAGTTTAGTTGCTCCTTTCACTTGTTTCAGCTGCTGCGGTGGGAGGAGCAGCTGTTTATATTTCACCAACCAGGAATCCTGTCCGTAGTTGCTAACTGGGCCTGGGCCCCTCTTCATAGCCACAGTGGCCCTTTGGATTCCCTCCTCTGCCGTGGGGGCCATCACAGGGGGGCTTCAGGCTGCAGGTGCCTACTGTTGCAGCCCACCTAGATGTGCTCTCTCCTTGGGGTCTGCCACGGTGTTATGGGCTTTTCCAGCAGCCAGGGGTGGGATCACTTATATTTGTCGCTCCGTTGCTGTCGGCACCCACCAAATCTCACTTGTCCTCTATAGGTCGCAGGAGAGCTATTGGCATCTTCTACAGTCTGTGGTTAGTACACCTAGCTATGCTGCTTTTGCCCTGGGGTCTTCCAGCCTTGTGGCTGGCGGCTGGGTGCCTTCTACTGGTGCTGTGCAGAGGCTTTCCCTAAGGCTGCTGTGAGCCTGTAGGGTTTCCCCCTAGGCTACTAAGCTGGGTCTCTGGAACTCTCTCCAGCCCCAGTCCTCTCTGAGATCTCCAGCAATCCCTAGCCTCACAGGGTGGGCAACGGCAGCTGGGGGTCGCCCCGCCCTCAGGGCTTCTCTCCCGGCCTCTGCCGGAGCCGTGAATGCTCAGCGTGGCCCCTCTGCTAACGGCAGACAGAGAGTTTTGTCTGCTGCCCGGGCGGAGCTCCGGCGTTTCCCCTCCGGGTCGCAGAACCAGCCTTTTGAAAGTTCCCCCCGCCCCGGTCCTCTCCGAGATCTCCGGCAATCCCTAGTCCCACGGGGCGGGCAACGGCAGCTGGGAGATCTCCGTGCCCTCCGTGTCTCTCTCTGGGACCCTCCGGGCGCCCCGAGCACCAGGCTGTATCCCCCCGCCAATGGCGGGGAGAGACTCTCCCCACGGGCTCAGGTGTGCAACTCCAAAGTTTCCCTCTGCGTTTAGGAGTAATTGCAGGGGGTTTAGGTAGGGTTCTGGTCACCTGTTTCCACCGTCGCTCCTCTGTTGTGTTCTCGCTCCTGCCCTAGACGTGCGTGGATCCTCTGGGGGCGTCCATTGGAAGAAAGCCGCTTGCGGGTACCAGGCTGCCCATCGGGGTCGGAGAGCCCTCACCTATTTCCACATCCTCCCGGAGGAAAGTCCATCCGCCTTCCGATGTATAGTCGCGTGGGTGTCTCAGACGTCCTGAGATGCTGTCTGGATATCCTTTGTCAAGCGATAAGTGTCCAAATAATTGTAGACTCGAAGGGCGAGAGACAAAGAGGACTACTCACGGCGCCATCTTGGCTCTTCTTCCTAATTATGTCAATTTTTAAAAAGGCAGCCATTACTTTTTAGCTTTTATGAGATGCAGAAGCTATTTAGAGTAATAAGAAATTACACAAAGCATACATAAATGAAAATTATTAATGTTTCTTTGACAAAAATTCTAGATTGCTTTTTGTTATTTAAGGAATTTTACTGAATGATGAGAAAACAGATTCAATACTCGGCCCGCATTACGTCTATTTCAGTGTACGGTACAGCCTTCCTGAAGCTCCCCGAGAGCCCGCGTGTCCCCAAAACGCCTGTAATCTGTACGAGTCGTCGATTTTCTCTTTTCCCCCATCTCTCAGAGGGAAGGGCTCTCCCACTTCTCACTGCATGGAGGAGAGCGCCCCGGACTGCTACCAAGTCCTGGGAGGAGGGTGACCAATTAAATTGTCCCAGTTTTCTGGGAACCGACCCAGTTTTAGCACTTGAAGGCCCAAGTCCAAGGCAATCTTTCTCAGTCCTATGCACGGAGACAGTGGTTCCCTCCGCCTGGGAGCCTGGTGCCAGGACCAGGCCCTGCGGGATTATTTTGTCTACACTAAATTTTACTTCAAAACCGATGCCTTTTCTTTCCCTTAGTAGAGCTATTTCACTCACACTCCTATAAGTCTTGTCAGATGTGATTTGAGTTAAATTGGGGCAACAGAAATGGAATAAAAACAGGGAGATGGAATTATTTCTTCCCTGCAATAACTGGGTAGGAGTTGAGATGATTTAAGAAGTGAAAGAGGGGTATGGGTGCACACATATGTGAAGGGGGTGTGTGTGATACACTCCAGAAGAGACAGAACAGGCAGGGAATTTGACCTGGGCAGTAGCACGTGGAAGGTTAGGGGAAGGCCATGGTGGTCGCCAAGACGAGTCATACAGTTCCCCACACTGGCCTTCAGGGGGTGCCATCAGCCCGCAATAGTTCCGTTGCTTCTTGGGGACAAGTCGGGAGGAAACGGACCTTGAGGGTGAAGACAGAGAGGATGCAACCCACCACCTTCAGGGGTGGGGCGTGCGAAAATGAGGTATTTACGAGTCAGAGGAGGGCCCGAGTTTCCTTCTCATTAACCGCGGCTGAGTTAAGTGCCTGCGCCTCCCAAGACTGCCTCCCTTGCATTCCCGCTTTCCCTTTGCCGGCCTCCCTTGCTTTGGAGAGAATGAGAAACCTCATCCCAGCAATCTCTCGGGATCTGTACCCTCGAGAGAAAGGACGCTGGATGGCTATCTCCAGCAGGTAATGGGGAGGCCAGGCCTCTTCCACGGCGTCCATCCCCCAGCTGCTTTCTCAGGCCGCAGGGCCCTCTGGGTCATCAGCTCACATGAATAGGGAGCTGATTGCCACTCCACGCAGACTGAGGTGTATTTATTCCATTTGAAATGTTCTGGGAAAGGAACTGTTACTTAAGAGGAGAGATTTGAGCACAGTGAACATTAAGGCAGGATTTCAAAACTACTGGGGGCGGGGGTCAGTTTTCTTTCTATGCAAGAATGTGCCACAGAAAGCAGAAGACAGGTTTCTACAATCCTCTGGTAACCTGTGAGAGAGGATGGACATCATCACCTTGTCTCAAACCCATTGGTGGGAATTGTTAAAAACAAGACAACAGGCCCAAAATGGAGTCACTTAGGCTAAGTCCCATGTTACCAAACTGAGACAACTCAATTACAGTTTCTACTCTCTCAGAAATGGAATCTTAAACCAGTCAGTCAGGAATCGCCTGACCAGTACTAGTTAGGAAATCTGCTTGATAGACCCCTGCCATCCCCTAAAGGTAAGTAACCTTAAAATAACCAACCCACTTTTTTGCCTAGTATAATTTCCTTGTTCCTGCTTCCTCTGCCTATAAAAGTCTTTCATTTTGTACAGCTCCTGGGAGCCCCTATCTAGCCGTTAGATTGGGTGCTGCATGATTTGAATCAATTTTGCTCAAATAAACTCGTAAAATTTTTAATATGCCTCAGTTTATCTTTTAATAGAATCCGAAAGTCTAGAGGCTGGCCCAGTGCTAGTTCTGGCATTGCCCCTTCAGTGACATCTTGGCAAGCCACACAAAATCTCGACCTCAGTTTCCTCATCTCTAAATTGATGGAGCCAGGCTGGATGGTACCCACAGTCCCTCCAGGTTGACACTTCAGGAGGGTGATGTCATTCACCACAGAGGTAGTACTGGTTCTCAAACTTTTTCCTGTTGGGACCCCACCACAATTCTTAAAAGTATTGGGAACTCCAAAGAGCTTTTGCTTATGTGGGTTATATCTATCAATATTTATCATATTAGAAATTAAAACAGAAAGTTTTAAAACAAGAATGCACAGGTAGATACCGAACGATGATCTCATCACTCATCATATATTCTCTGGAAAATTCCTCTATGAGAATGAAAATGAAAAGTAATAACACCTTAGACTTATTATGAAATAGTTTTGATCTTGTAGACCCCTCCGTAAGGGTCTCTAAGACCCTAGGGGTCCCCAGGCCACACCACCATGAGCACTGCTGGTGTCATGAATGCTCCTGGAGCCGGAACCTGCATTTGAACCCTGGTTTTGCTACTTGCTGAATATACGACCTTGGGCATGTTACTTAGCCAGTTTGTGCTTCAATTTCCTGTAAAACTGCATTAGGAATTATGAATTAGAAGAATAGCTAATTCACAGGCTTTTAGAAGAGTTAAGTGAAATAATGCAGGAAAAGTCCCGCAACAAATGTAAGTGCTCCATAAACGCAGGCCAACTAACCAGATAGATTTTCATCAAAGAGGCACACTTAGAAACCTATCAATGGAAAAAGAAAAAAAATCAAACAACTTACCAAACAACAAAATTGCTACGTTTTCAGGCAGGCCTAGAAAACCAGGCTTGTGCCGGGAACTTCATTCGACTTTAGGCCAATATTTTGGGTCTCTGTGCTTGAGCTGACCCCTGCTTCAGCAGAGTCCAGAATGGGTGCACCGGGCCCAGCCACAGCTCCGTCATCACGGACCTTCGAGGCAACGACAGCCGACACAGAAGCTTCCCAGCTCTGCTGAAGTAGCTTCGAGGGGCGCTTCCTCCACAGCTGCTGCCTAATTGAACAAATTCTCTGCTTTCAACACCTGAGCCCCCTTTAGCTATGTGAGGGTTTCCTTTGCTATTTGGCAGTCAGTACTGATCACGATTGATTAACTGACGTACAAGAATTTGGGGTTAAAATCTGTAGATCTAATGTTCTCTCCAAGCCCCTTATCTCTGCCTCTTCATTTTTGCGTTTTTCGTGGTTGATGTAATGTAGTGCTTAGGAACTCCGTGGACGCACACTGGAATCATCTGGAGAGCTGAAACCCAGCCTGGGGCTCACTGCCCAGAGATTTTGATTTGATTGTCTCTGCTGGGGCTCCCGGGTAATTCCAATGTGGAGCCAGGCTTGAGAAGCACTGCTCTAATTGCCCTGTGGTTCTCAAAGTGTGGTCCTGGGCCAGCAACATCAGCATCACCTGCAAACTTGTTAGAAAAGCAAATTCTCAGGGGCCAGCCTGGTGGCGCAACGGTTAAGTTCACACATTCCGCTTCAGCGGCCCGGGATTCGCCAGTTCAGATCCCGGGTGTGGACATGGCACCGCTTGGCAAGCCATGCTGTGGTAGGCGTCCCACATATAAAGTAGAGGAAGATGGGCACAGATGTTAGCTCGAGGGCCAGTCTTCCTCAGCAAAAAGAAAAGGATTGGCAGTAGTTAGCTCAGGGCTAATCTTCCTCAAAAAAAAAAAAAAAGGGAAAGGAAAGCAAATTCTCAGGCCTGCCCTAGACCTACTGAGGTGGGGCCCAGGCATCTGCATTTTACCAAACCTTCTAGGTGATTCTAATGCACACTAAAGTCTGAGACCCAGTACTCTTGATTGCCACACCTCCACAACTTCCACCATCATCACCACTTCCAGCAACTAGGTAAGCCTGGAAAAAGAAAGTCTCAGGTTCTTGTCTTCCAAGGTGCAGATTCCTGTGTGGCCTAAGGTGGAAGAGCTTGGGTGACTCTGACATCGTTTGCATGCAAGGTCCTTCTGCAGAGCTGCTGGGTTCTGGAGAAAATGAACCAAAGGTCACTAAATGTCATCAAACACATTATCAATTCAGCAAACATTTATTGCGTAAATGTTTACCGAGGCATCAGACTACTGCTGAGGGCATTAGAAAGATGGGCAGATCCCAGCCCTGCCCTAAGGAGCACATGGTCTTATAGGCGCAAGGCACGTGTACAAGCAAGAAGGCAGGACACTAGGGCCTTCAGAGAGACACAGAGTCATCCCAACGCCAAGGTCGCATGATAGTTAATATGGATGGAGCACTTCCTATGTGCCAGGCCGAGGGCAGAGAGTGAATGTGTAAATTCTCACCGCAACCTCGCTTAATCCTCACAATGACCCGTGATGGAGGTTCTAGGATTATTCCCCTTTTACAGATGAGGAAACAGGTTTACAGAGTGACTACATTGCTGGGTGACACAGTTGGCAAATGGGGAGCCAGGATTTAAAGCCACATGTGTCTGACCCCCAATCCTCGTAATTGCATCCCTACATATGCCACTAGAAACATGCAAAGGGTGTAATAGAGATTGCAACCCACCCCGCCCATGTAATGTTTCTCCTGGGAGCTGACATATAAAAATGTATATATATATATATATTTTTTTTTTCTTCTTCTTCTTTTTTTACATGACCCACGAGCCTAACCACAGTTAATTTGTCCAAGAGTTGACACCCAATCCAAGCTGGGCTGTTGACTTCTTTGCTTGGGGTCTATTGGATTTGACCCTGAGAGTCTTCCTCTGGTGACTGAAGCTGGAAGGTACACAGCACAAAGTCTGGTGGACGTGTTGCTGGCCACGTGGAGTGACCCAGTCTGCAAAGGAAGAGAAGGTAGCTGACAACACACAGAGCAGCAGAGATGAGGGAGGGGGTCCTTGTGCTCTTTGAGAACCTGGCTTTGGTTATTCCTGAGACCCACCTGCATCCCCACTCTTTCTCAGGCTTGGTTTTTCACTATTTCCTGAGATTTTATGACTCAATCAATTCCCCTCTGAGTTGAAGCTGGTTGGAATTCTGGTTCTGTCACTTGTAACCACTTGTAACAGCCCTGACCAAAACAGGTATTTGAACAGCTTTAGGGTGATTAAAATGAATACAAAAGAGAAACAAAGCAATAGTTCTAAGTTCTCATTTTCAGCTGCCTCATGTTTTTCCTAAACATGTGAATTTCAGTACATATCCTCAAAGGGTTAGCCTTTATAATTTTTAACAAACTTTTTATTGAATTATAACATACCAAAAAATCCCCCCAAACACTGAGCAATCATGATTTTCAGAAAATGCACAAACCAGCATAACCTGCACCCAGATCAAGAATCAGAGCATTTCCAGCAGCCCAGAAATCTCCTCACGCTCTCACTCAGACAAGTGGCCTGCAGCTTTGCAGCAGAGACAAATTGCCCTTAAGAAGTTGGAAGTTTTGTGAAGATTATCATAGTGCTCACTTCAAGTGAGCACACAGGCTGCTTCCTTCTTATAAAGAAGGATAAATAACAAATGACCTGCCTCCTATCCTTGTTCAGAATAGAGCTTCTAAGAGAAAAACACAGCACAGCTCTCCTCAGAAGTGACCGTTCCAAAAACCTCATCAGACCACATAGTGTTTATTTTAGCAAATAGCATTCAGTGACTCTAAAGACATATAACCCTTTACAGCGATTTGTATAATAATTTCTGGAAGACAACACCATTATTCTAATTTTCACTGAGCAAGCTATCAGTAATTTAGCTACAGGTCTCTTCTGTCAGACTTTTCCTCACCAATCTTGAGATATAGATTCTCGGTATAATTTCCATCAAAACCTGTGGTTTTCCTTCTTTATGCTCCATGGGAATTAGCATGAAAATAATTATACACCCCAATTCAACTGGTGTAAAAACTAAGGAAGATGTATGATTTCCCAACACAAGAAGTATGGAACTGGGGAAAGCTGGTTCAATGACACCGACAAGGACCTGAGTTCTTTCTGTATCTGACTGTCCGCAGGAGGGCACCCTCCAGATCCGAGGAGACTGAGCCCATCCCAGGAGTCCTATCCAGAAATAACTTCCAGCAGCAAAAGGAGCGATGTCTTCCCTTTCTCTCTTTCTCTGAGGAAACCTTCCTCAGAGACCCACCACTCCTCATCAGCCAGAATTAAATTCACACCCATTGGGAAAACCAACCAATGGCAGAGGGAATGGGTTTACCATACTTAGCACGTAACAACAGTGTTTATCACTAAAATTAGGAATGGAGTCTCCTTGCCTGAGTCACTTTCAAGTAAAACAATGGCTCTGCCGGCAAGGAAGAAAAGAAGAAAGATCATTGGGCTAAAACTACCCAGCTGTTGTCTTCCACAGTCTACCTCTGCGGCTTTCCAACATCCATACACACCCCATGTTCCATACATTGCTCAAAACATGCTCCTACTCCCACAAAATAAATAGTCCCTCCATGAGTGAAATAACCTAAAGTCTCAAGAAGAAACAAGATAAATCCAATAACAACTCCCCTTCAGAAAAGTGACCATTGTCATTGGTCCCCATGGCGCACATTATTTCCTGCAGGACAGGAAGAGCAAGTACTATTCCCATGACCCAGCCAATCTGGCTGTCCCTGCTTCTGCTCTCCCGGAGGACCTCCCCTGCCTCCCAGCCTCCTGGCCTTCATGGCTACCTCTGAGGTGAGCACTGAAGATGCCCTCCAGGAGGGCAGCCCACTTCCTGCAGGCACAAATTCTATGGCCTCAAGGCCACCTTAGGACTTGAATAGCCCAGACTTTCATCAGTCGAGTTTGGAATTCACTTCTGGTCTGTTCCAGGGACTGACAATGGCCAACGATCTTGTCTGAATGAGGTCTCTGAGTCCCACAGTCCCTGACTCCGCGCCCCGCTTCTCTATGCTCTGCCCGCCCTCAAGCCCAAAGGTTAATGGCCTCCACCTTGAGGCATTTGATACAAAGCCTTGTGGTGGAACAGGGAGCAGAGCAGAGGAGGAGAGGTGCCGCCGGGAATCTCAGCCTTTCTGGCGGGTCTAAACTAGATTGTGCCTCTTGTCTTGTGAAGAATGTTCGATGAGAGATATCAAGGGGAGGTGTGGAATATCAGATTTGCTTTTGTCCCAATCCTATCAGTCTTACCTCCTGCTAAATTTCTTTCTTCCCCACATTTTTTTTTTGGAATCAATTTTGAACAAAATTAGGATTTCTAACCTTGAAAAATCTCCAAATTATGGGACTTTAAGTCAATTTAGATTGCAGGTTACAGGCAGAAAGAGTCTGTAATTAGCAAAACTCTATTTTCTTTCCTTTCTGCATTCAGACATCTACTTTTCATCTAAACGTGCCCCTCAGACTATCCCTTTCTGGAAATCCAACACGTGTCAATATCCCCAGTTCTCCTACCATTACCTCTACGCATACGGTCTCGGCAGACACGTGATCAGGGGCCCGAAGTCCAACAAGTGACAATTTGTCCAAAGGCCTCATACTCAGAACTTTCGAAATATAGTTAGGAGCTGCATACAGAAAAAATGAAGGAGTTGACCACCAGCAGAAGCCAGGAACTACCATACTTTAGTTTTTAAAACACCAGGTTTACATTTTCTCTTTATATATGAATAAACGCCAGGTTCCCCCTGCCCACTCCACCTTTCCACAGATTGTCATAGAATCCACAAGGAAGGGAAGCTCTTTGACTCACAAGTAAACACACTTTTGAAAAGAGGTTTGAATACACATTTGGGAAACAAGGTGAGTCACAGCAAACAACGTAAAATATGCATCTGAAAATAAACTAAGATGCACTTCTTACAAAAGGAGGAGGAATCATTTTGATCAGAAGCACAAAGGGTAGAGTAACATGGAAAATTTCTTTGCTCACTGAGATTTTTCACTTTAAGGAAACATGACATGAAGTTTTGTCCATCAGGGACATTCCCAGGTAACCCTTGTTTTAAGGAGGAGGCTTGTCTACATCAGTGTTCCACCAATGGCCCAGTGATTTTCCTCCATGACCCCTGGGAGGAAGATTAGTGCTGGGCCCCACTGAGCCTTCTGATCTTTGCACTGTTAGTCAAAGTCAGCATTCTAACCTGGCAACATGCTGACAAACAGGGGATTCACACTGAATCCCATGGGACTGGGAAGTTTCAGTGGTCCCAGCATTAACACCAGCATCCTGCGACTCACCACGTGGTTCTGGTAGTATAATTTTTACCATTGATGGGTTTGACACTTTTTGACTTTATTTAAACCAAATCAAATTCCCTGTCAGAAGTGAATACTCCTTTTTGGTTTTGAGTTGAATGTTAAGCAATTCTGCTACTTTACACAAGTCCAGCACATTTGACCACAATAGAACCATATTCCAAAAACAGGGTTGCTACAGTATATCATGTTCGCCAAGTCATTCCTTATGGTTAGCATGTTCCTAGCACAGGGTGGGGGCTCAATAAATACCTACCACGTGGATGAATACATGAAAAGAGACATGCCCACTCAGTAGATTGGACAGCCTTGGCTTTGAACATTTCACTGGTCACACTGAGTGGTTTGCAGTTTAGTAACAATGCAGGGAGAAGCCAGATTTTTGTATATTTGACATAGTTTATAGTTTCATTAGACTTTAGGTCTTGCTTTTCTTGTCAAATAATGTCTAGTGACATCTGTTCCATTCCAGGTAGATCTCTAGGCAGAGAGTAGAAAGTTAAAAATTCCAGAATGAATCTCTCTACATTTTCTTCCTTCACCCCAAATACCTGACTCTGAGCCAGGTGGCTGGGAGGTCCAGCCCTGAAACTGCTGCAATGATTGGCCCCAGCGAGGCTCCTTAAACTCTGCCCCTCATTCCTTCTTCCTCCAATCTCAGAGAGAACTGCGGCTTCCCAATGCCCATAACATTGTTCTTACCACTGGTATAGTCATTATTAGTGCAAGTTACACACACATGACTATAAAATTACTAAAAACACCTGGCTCCCTTTCTTGCTTTGCCACAGCATGAGTTCCTTGAGGGTGGGCACCCTAGCTTGTAGTATGGTGCCAAGTACATAACACACATTTGTCAAATAAATAAATAAACAGCAGAGATACATTTTTTCTCCTCTGAGAACTTAAAGGAAAACTGGATAAAATTTCTTTCCTTAGTATAGGACAAAGACAGGAAAATTCAGCACTTAATTAGCTGGCAAAGCAATGAAGGAGAGAAGTTGCCTATTCTCTTTGGGCTGTCATTCTAGAGAATGTGCGTAGTATGTGACAATTTCTTGACACTCTTCTCGTCAAGACATGGGCGTCTGTGTCCCTTCCCCTTGAGTCTGGGCCTATCTTACTGACTCAGTTATAACCAATAGAATACAGTGGAAGTGATGTAGCATAACTTCTGAGGCTAAGCCAGAAAAGGTCATGCTGCTTCCAGCTGGTCCTCTTAGGATGCTCACCCTGGGGAAGCCTGCCCCTGACACCATGTAAGAAGTCTGGGGGCTGGCCCAGTGGCGCAGCCATTAAGCTTGCACACTCTACTTCAGCAGCCTGGGGTTCACCGGTTTGGATCCTGGGTGTAGACATGGCACCACTAGTCAAGCCACGCTGTGGCAGGCGTCCCACATATAAAGTAGAGGAAGATGGGCATGGATGTTATCTCAAGGCCAGTGTCCCTCAGCAAAAAGAGGAGGATTGGCGGCAGATGCTAGCTCAGGGCTAACCTTCCTCGAAAAAAAAAAAAAAAGCCTGTCTACCTGGGATCACCATGCTGGAGAAGCCACATGGAGGCCTCTGATCAGTCCCAGCTGATCAAAGCCAGTGTCAACTGCCAGCCATGTGCGTGAGCCACCTTGGCCATCCAGCTCAGTCAAGGTTTCCATGACCACAGCCCCAGCCGACATCTGACAGCACCTACTTGAGAGACCTCAGCGAGAAGTGCCAAACTGTTTCTAAATCTGACTCCTAAAATCAAGAGCAAAAAAAGTGGTCGTTTTAAACCACTAAATTTTGTGACAATTCATTACACAATAGTAACTGGACCAATTGCCTCTGGGGATGACTACCCTGGAAAACCTCTGAATTTTTCTCCCACATTCCTGAAGGGGGCAGTGGAGCCCTCTGTCGATTTTCAGACCAAGCACCCAGGACATACAAGCACATCACTTATCAGTGAGTGTCTTGGTCCATAAATAAAAACAACAGCAGAGCTTGTGCACGCAGAACCCATCAAAATGTAGATTAAAATCACAAAGATCTTCTGGAACGAAGCAGTCTCTTCTTAATTAAGGCAAGATATGCAAAACCTATCAAAGATGAGAGTTGTAAGAATAATTATAAGAGACTTCTACAAAGTGATGTTTCTTAGTTACTGAACAAAGACTTTGTTCCTAGAAAGGCTCAGAAATTATTCTCCTCTGAAGGGAAACGAGAGGAAAAAACATTTGCAGAAACATCTTGTGATTGAAGCCGGCTCTGCCCCCACGTAGGGTGTGATACCGACTTCATCCGCTGCTACGTCCTGTGACTAATCTCTGACAATTAGTCCAAATTTACAAATATTCTTTCCAGCCCAGGCAGCAGTAGGAAACCTTTCCAAATGGCCAGATCTTTCCACAGTCGGTGGAGTTGGCGGGATTCGTAAATTAGACCTTTCACTCATACCAAAGGAAAGAATTGCACACGTGGCCACTTGTTCTTCTTTGCTTTGTTTCCCTTCCCACCAGAAATGCGCCTCATCCATGTGCATTTGTCTAGGAGGAGTCTTCTTGAGGCTGTGCCCTTCCTCACAGACCTTGTCCTTTTCAGATCAACCCTTTGGCATGCCCCACTTTGGGAAGCATTGGCCCAGACTGGCCTGCGTGGCAGTTAAAAGAGAGCTGAGCTGTTGTCTCCCAGGACCAGGGCAGCCTAAGACAAAGAGCACGTCAGGCAGTGGTTTGGTTACCAGGAATGACTCCCTGTGGCTGTCCCTGGCACTAACTGTAACCCACGTCTCAGTAGCCCCCTCCACTTGAGCAACCTCCTTGCAAAGATCCCTTAGCAGTCCAGAGAGACAGTGGCTTGCAAATTACGCTCTGAAAAGCCACATTGGACATGCCTAGGGGTTACTACAGAGAATGGAGGGTGGGGGAATGAGGTGAGTGGAGCTCTGCGCTCCCCACCCACATGACAACCAGATAGTCTCATTTTTTCTGTTTCACATATTTGGCTTGACATATTTCATTTTTGGAAAAAAGTGCTGCCCCTAAAAATTCTTTGGAAACCATTGCAGAGTAGAAAGAGGATGAACTCTGGAATCAGAGGTCTGGGGGCTTAAATCTCAGCTCTACCCCTTATTGACAATCCTGGAATGTGTCTGACCTCAGTTCTTCCACAAAGTGGGGATAACGATGCTAAACTCACAGGCCTAGGGAGGATCGAATGAGATGATGAGATTGTGGAACCTGGCATATAATAGTTGCTCCAACAAATGATGAAGGTTGGAGCTTTAAAAGATCAGTAAATATTACTCTTTTTCCCCGCCTAAGTGCAGAATCAATTGAGAAAAAGACTCAAGACTCAGATAAAGGCCAAAAGGTGCAAACTGTGTGGAGAATGAGGTTTAGCTCTGAGGCAACAGAAGGCTTTCTAATACTTTATTTCAGAATTGAACTCACCCATTCGATCACAGGTAGAGCTGGAAATCTGCAGCCTCCAGGGGAGGGAGGGCTCGCTTGTATAATTTACAACATGGAGGATCTCTCCAGAGAAAGGCAGATCCCAAATAAACAAGTAGGAGGAAGGGGCTGAGTTACACATACTCAGTTCTCTCAAACTCACTAATAGATAAATCACCCAGGGCCATTATACACGGTTACACATGTTGTTCACTGCACGACTGTGGACAATACAATTTGTTATGTGTTTTAATTTGCCATCTAACGATAAATCCAGAAGTTTCCCTAGATCACAGCTAACTCCATTGATTTCTCAAAATTTTGTAAGATAGCAAGTGAAGAGCAAAGTATCGACTGGAAAAGTATCCAAAGAGAAAATTTACCAGATCTAATCTTGGCCATCTCTTGACAAGCAGGTTTTGTGAAATGATGGATGGGTTAATCCCATTCTAGTCAAAATGAATAACACTACTTACTGCCTGAGAAATATAAATACATAAGAACTGCAGGTTACCACTAGTTTCTTCATCTGAGACAACTGCCCCAGGACTTGACAGACTTCACACACATGCTGGGCCATAAGACAGGAGCCCTGTCAAGTATTTGTTGTTGGGGTAACCTTTGGGGTAATTTTCCAGGGGTGCTTATTAGTTATTGTTAGTGATATTAGTTGGTGCATTTAACTTCTGTGGTCATACAGAGACTTGCTCTCTGCCCCCTGACTCGGAGTATTTCTATCTGCCCCCAGGGTGTATCTTGCCTGGAATCTATGAAAATTAAAAGAGGCTTTTACAATAATTTGTCAGCTTCCTTTAACATGAAGGCTTATCTTAGGAGAGTACCAACAGCTCACCCTAATGTCACAGTGTGTAATGTACATCCACCCTACCGAGATGAAAATTTCAGCTCAGCGTGAAGATAAGCATTTCCCTGCCTCCCTCTGAATACACTCAGTTTAACTAGTATTAACACTAGTCTTGAGTTGCCAGAAATACTTGGAAAAGGGACAAAGGTTGTTTAGTTTATTTTGGTCTTGTTCCCTTGCACCCCCTCTCCTGAGCTTTCTGCTGGAGGGGTTTTGCCATATTTGGTTGTAAGAAATGGAGAAGAGAGTGGTCTTATTTGTGGGAGAAAGAAACAACCACAAATTATTTGGTAAAACAGTCATGCCTTAACAGAAACATGAGCATTTCTGAGGGCAGAAATTTAAAAGATTTGGTGGTGGTTCTCCGTAAGTACAGAATTTCTCTGAACTTCATTATCTCCAAAAACTCCGTGTATTTGAACAAGAAGCCAAAGACAGTGACAATCACAATAGCTACTGTTTGTTGAGTTTTCACTTAGTTGAGTGCTATGCAGTAGGCTAAGTGCTTTACTTTCACTATTTCTTTTAATCCTCTATGAAATCTGTACTTTTATGGTCTCCATTTTATAGAGGAGGAAACAGAAGAGATTAAGAAACTCACCACAAGGTCATAGAGCCAGTAAGTTCTAGATATGTTCTTGGATCCAGGCAGCCTGACTGCTGAGGTTGTGAGAATATACAGAAAGTATTGTCGCTCTTGAAAAGATTCAAACAAATATCACTTGTGTTGATTTTTCTATAGAAAAGCCATTCTGGTTTCAACTGGAGTTGAGGGGTTTTAACCAGCCATAGAACTCTACGAAAAATTCTCTTCTTCATTATTAGAAGCAGAGGACTCCTCGATTTATAGAATAAACCTGATTAGAAAAGTATGTCCAGGCAAGGAGCTCTGGGAAACAAAATTGTTCCTGTCTAGGGGGCATATAATGGATTATGAACAAGAGCAAAATAGACTGTACTGCTGTGTTGAAAATGCCCCATTCCTGAGCTGCTTCCCGAATTCTAAATTGGGAAGATATTTTCTACAGTCAGTGTTGGGGTAAGCCCCTGGCTTCAATTAAAAATGCAAAATACGGGGGCTGGCCCGGTGGCGCAGTGGTTAAGTGTGCATGTTCTGCTTCAGCAGTCCGGGGTTCCCCAGTTTGGATCCCGGGTGTGGACATGGCACCGCTTGGCAAGCCATGCTGTGGTAGGCATCCCACATATAAAATAGAGGAAGATGGGCACGGATGTTAGCTCAGGGCCAGCCTTCCTCAGCAAAAAGAGGAGGATTGGCAGCAGATGTTAGCTCAGGGCTAATCTTCCTCAAAAAAAAAAGAGCAAAATATCTGAGGGTGTGGCGATAACTCAATACCTATTAGTCTTTATACTGATCCAAATGAAGAATCTGAGAATAAAAGAATGGAATAAAACTTTGGGTAAATTTGTATGAAAGTAAAATAAAAGTGAAGAATACTCTTGAAAAGTTCAAGATAAAAATTTCTCAATGCATTTTTATTAGGGCTGTTGATTTTCCAAAGGACCTGGGATGCTGTGGTGAGAAAGCCTCTTGGAATTATTTTAAATTGCGTTTTATTGATTTTCTGATTCAGTTTTAAAGGGAACAATACTTTTAAAAAAATCAAACAAGATTTGGAACCATCATTATCCAAGGTTCAACTGATCGGCAGCTTTTAGTTCTCTGGATACAAAGCTTTCTAAAAAGTCTCAAGTGTTTTGAAATTGACTGTTACTTCATCAGAAACAGTCTTCCCATGTGAGGTTGGCAGACAATGGGAGATTGGCATTGGAAATAAAGTAGGAAGTATTTCATGGGCAGCTCAAACCCATGGCTTTGCTTCATGTCCCATTTGAACAGAAAACAATCCTAGGGCTAAAAGGAACTGAGGAAGAATTCTCCCTGTTTGACTCAACTAGAATCAAGCTTGGACCATCCAAGGGCCACCTAAGGAGCTAATTCTATATATTATGCCTCAATGCCAGTCATCACCATTATCATTCAAAGCTCACTGAACTGTTGAGCACAATGCTACGGAGTGGGGGCGTAAACATGAACACACTCGCTTCCTGCGACAAGGAGCTCACAGTAAAATTGAGGAGACCGCACGCATCCATATCAAGATAGATCCTGATTCAAATCAGCATTTGACAGTTGATATAGAATAGTCCATAAAAAAGAAAAACTTTAGTGATTTAGATGACTGACATCCTGGGGGCCGGGGAGGCAAGTGGGTCTCTAAGAGGAAATAGTGGTTCTAGGGAAGGTGGGAGAACAAAAGGCTTTCAAAGTCTGAATCCTCCATCTTGAATCTGGTTAAAACATTTACATAGTTTTAATTAACAGAAACTCAAGAATTCATTACTGAGAATTTATTGAGCTGTGTACTAACGATTTGTGTGCTTTTCTGCATATGTGTTATACTCCAAAACAAACTTTAACAGTATGTTTTTAAACTTTAATTAAAATTTTTTTAAAGGAATACATATTTGTTATAAGATAGTTGAGTAGCACAGAAATTTTTTAAATAGAAAGTAAAACCTTCCCAGATAACTCTCTCTCTGGCTCTGACTCACATTGTTCTTCCCCTTCCCCATAGCTGGAAACTCACCTGCTCTGAGGCCACTGTGCAATCAGTGGCTCTCTTACCTCCACCATGCCTTCAGCCAAAAACTGAGCCATGCTCTGAGAACCTTCCCAGTGGCCCACAACGTGAATGGGGAAGACTTTCCTCTCCCTTGCCATCCCAGAAATTGTATTGTTTGCAGGCAAAGTTTCAAAATTTAGCAAAAACAAACAAACAAAAAACAGAATTCTTAGCTATATTTGAATTATGGATAAATAATGAAATTTTAGTATAATTATATCCCATTCAATATTTGGGACATCCTTATACTAAAATATTGTTTGCTTTTATCTGAAATTCAGTTCTAACTGGGCACCTTCTATTTTACCTGGAAACCCTATGTTTGGGACACATGGATCTACAGCTGTCCTTCTAGGGATTAGAGTTTACTCCCTACCCTCAAGTTACATGGAAAGAGAAACAGGGTTTATAAGGTTCTAGAACTTGGCCAACATTTATTTTATGTTTTTATTCAGTGTACTTGATGTATTATTTGTTTTTATCTTAAAATTTATACATTCATATGGATTAAAAAAATTTTTTTTTAACACTAAAGAGGACACCATCAGCAGGACTGGTAGAGAAAGAACCTCCAAAAACTTGCTCCTCTATAAAATCAGCAAGAAAACCAGCAAAAATTGTCAAAATCAACATTTTACAAAACTCTAGAAATTAACCAAAGACTGGCAGCAATCCAAGGAGAGTTCATTCAAGATAATTGGCTGAATCTCAGTAAGAACAGTAAGATTTGTGGTATTTTAATTTTCCCTATTCCTATCTCCTGCTGCCAGGATCCATAGAAGTCTTGAAGAGGAAGAGCCACACAGAGTGACAACCAGCAGCTTGGCAACTCCAGGAGGGGGCAGAATGGGTTTGGAGCTCCCCAAAACACCTTTCTTAGAGAATTGTCATTATTTGACCTGTCTAGCAGTTTCCTAGAAATGCCCAATTGCAAGGCTTGTCTTTATTTGACATGACTCAGACCTCTCTCATTTCAAACGGCCTTTTCCCTGGAAGTGTTTGTTGAAAACAATTAGTCACAATTGTTTAATATCACAGTTACCTGAGGCAGTAATAGCAGTTGGAGCTAACAAGAAGCTGATCAAAAAAGTTAAAAGGAAAAGGTGGGGAATGAGCTGTCCATAGGGGGCTTTGAAAAGCTCTAACACATTCTTGGGAATCAAGAAAACTATGCACATCTGCAAAGTTGCACACATGCAAGGGCCTGTGTATTTGCCCAGGAAAGACCTGAGAAGGCCCCATGCTAAGCTTTCACCACTAGCTGACTTTGAAGCTCTGTGTAAGCTAGAAGTGAATACTAAGGCAGAGTTGTTAACTGCGTACCTGAACATTAAAAGTGTTCTTCAAAATACACACAGACACTACTGGCAAAAGCTGGGAGACCAACTAGTTCCAGCCATTTACAGACATACCTTGTTTTATTGTGCTTTGCTTTATTGCACTCTTCAGGTATTGTGTTTTATACAGATTGAAGGTTTCTGGCAACCCTGCGTCAAGCAAGTCTATTGGTAGCATTTTTCCAACAGCAGTTGCTCACTTCATTTCTCTGTCACATTTTGGTGGTTCTCACAACATTTCAAAGTGTTTTATTATTATGGATAAGCAAAGAAAGTGGTTTCTTGAGATGGAAACTATTCTTCTTGAAGATGCTGTGAAGATTGTCGAAATGACAACAAAGTATTTAGAATATTACGTAAACTTAACTGATAAAGCAGCAGCCAGGTTTGAGAGCATGGACTCCAATTTTGAAAAAAGTTCTACTGCAGGTAAAATGCTATCAAATAGCATGGCATGCTACAGAGAAATTGTTTGTGAAAGGAAGAGCCAATTGATGCAGCAAACTTCATTCTTGTCTTATTTTAAGAAATTGCCACCGCCACCCCAACCTTCAGCAACCACCACCCTGATCAGTCAGCAGCCATCAACATCAAGGCAAGATCTTCCACCAGCAAAAAGACGATGACTTACTGAAGGCTCAGATGATGGTTAGCATTTTTTAGCAATGAAGTGTTTTTTAATTAAGGTGTGTATATTGTTTTTTAGACATAATGCTGCTACATGCTTAATAGACTACAATATAGTGTAAACATAACTTTTATAGGTACTGGGAACCAAAATATTTGGGTGACCTGCTTTATTGTTATATTCACTTCATTTTAGTGGTCCTGAACTGAACCCATAATATCTCCAAGGTATTCCTATAAATAAATTTTTGTTTAATCACTAGCTAAGGGGAGACTTCAATGGCTAAAGATAACAAAGAATACAGACTTTACAGAATTAGTTTAGGAAAGTTACCACAGAAACAACAAATGGCTACTACAACAAACTCTGGGAAAGAGGGAAAATGATTTCAAATGTTGCCACATTGTATTATTTGAAACATCCAGTTTTAGAAAAGTCACCAGATATGCAAAGAAATGGGAAAGTTTGGTCCACACACAGGAAAAAAATAATTTAACCAAAATTGTTGCTAAACAGGCCCAGGTATTAGAATCAGCAGACAAAATTTAAATCAGCTATTTAAAATATCTTAAAAAATTAAAAGAAATCATGTTTAAAAAATGAAAGGAAAGCATGAGAAAGATAGCTTTCTAAATATCTATAAAAATATAGATATTATTAAAAATAAACACATAGATATTCTGTCATTGAAAAGTACAATAACTGAAATGAAAAATCCATTAGAGAAGCTTAACAGATTTGAGCTGCCAGAAGAAAGAATCAGCAAAACTTGAAAATAGGGCTATGGTGATCTAGTCTGAGGAACATAAAGAAAACAATGAAAAAAAAAACAAACCCAAGAGCCTCAGAAACTGTGTGACATCATCAAGCATACCAACATATGTATAATGAAAGTCCCAGAAGGAGAAGAGAGAAAGAAAAGGGCAGAAAGAATATTTGAAAGAAAAACAGCTCAAACTTCCTAGTTTTGAAGAAAAATATTTATATATCCAAGAAGCTAAACAAACTACAAATAGGATAAACTCAGAGATATCTATATCTAGACATCATAATCAAACTGTCAAAAGGCAAAGACAAAGAGAATCTTGAAAACATCAAGAGAGAAGTGACTCAACACATACAAGGGATCCTCAGTAATATTAACAGCTGATTTCTCATCAGAAACCATGCAGGTCAGAGGGCAGTGGCATACTGTTTTCAAAGTGCAGAAAACGGCTGTCAACCAAGAATTCTATAGCCAACAAAGTGATCCTTAAAAAATGAAGGAGCATATAAAATGATTCACCTGGTTTGGAAAACAGTTTGGCAGTTCCTCAAAAAGTTCAGCATGGAGTTATCATATGACCCAGCAATTCCATTCCTAGATATATACCCAAGAGAATTGAAAACATATCCACACAAAAACTTGTACATAAATGTTCATAGCAGCATTATTTATAATAGACAAACAGTGGAAACAATGCCAACATTCATCTACTGATGAATAAATAAATAAAATGTGGCATACATTATTCAGCCATAAAAAAAGAATAAAATGCTGATAATGTTACAACATGGATGGACTTTGAAAATATACCAAGTGAAAGAAGCCAGACACAAAAGGCCACATATTGGATGATTTGTTTATAAGAAATGTCTAGAATATGCAAATACTTAGAGACAAAAAATTGGGTCAGTGGTTGCCAGGACTGGTGAGATGGAGGATTGGGGAGTGAGTGCTAATGGGTATGGGTTCTTTTTTGGGGCAATGAAAATGTTCAGGAATTAAATAAGTGGTAGTGATTTCAACAATCCTGTGAACATGCTAAACCCAACTGAACCATACACTGTAAATGTGTGAATTTTATGGTATATAAAATATATCTCAAAAAGAGAAAAAACACTATAATAGAAATATTTAAAATGGAAAGTCAATGCACCCTGACCACTACTCCTTCCACCACCTACTGGTAACCATTTTTGAGTTTCTTTTCTATTTCTACAGAAATATTTTATGTGTATGTAAATAAATACTTTGAAAATTTACCCAAACAGGAACACACTACACATGCTGTTCCATTATGTCATTTTTCACTTTAAATATATCTTAGATTTTTCCCTTTTAATACATAAATAATAGTCTTTGTTTTTCAAAAAATGCTGTAAGGCATTCTACTCCATGGATGTGCCATAATTTATTTAATGACTTCCCTATTGAAGGACATCTGAATGGCTCTCAATTTTTTTCATTAAAAATATCCTGCAGCAAATATCCTTCTAGATAAATCTTTGTGCACTTATGGTGCTATATGGTTAAAATACTACTAGTAGAATTACACACAAACATTTTAAAGTGCAACAACAGGGAGAGTGTAGTGGAAAGAGGTGAACTTGGTAGTCAACTGGAGCTTGATTTTTGGTTCTGCCACTTATCAAATGTGTGATCTTGGTCAAATTATTTAACTTTTCTGAGTCTCATTTTTCTCATCTGTAAAATTGACCCATGTTTGGGAAATACTTTCCCACTCTTGAGGTTTCCATTCTAGTTGGATCTCAAATAGGGATGTGTTCCTGGCCTTTCTCCACCCCCTTTTAATCATTCTACCCCAGGCGATGTGAAGTGATTTATCTGATTGGCAAATTTGTTAAGAATAAATGGAGTGTCCTTAACTCAGATTCTCCATTTCCCTTCTTGAAAGTGAACTCCTTTTTTATGTTCTAAGTCTTCCTTGGACAGCTCCCATGTTGAGAAGTCTGCATTGGTCCAGCCTTCAAGTGACCAGATGGATTCAGTGGAGGAGGCATGCAGTTCTCCTGCGAATCTAAATAATCTGATTTAGCCTTTCTCAGTCAGAAAAGTGACATTTTGCCTCTATCTTCTTTTTCGTCTTATTTCTAAGGTTTTTTAGATCTTAGGTGAAGAAGAGGGGTGATATTTATTTGACCCTCTCAAGATCCTAACCAATTGTTACTACCTTCCTTAAAGTACAGTTTTGAGGATTGAAAGAGATATGTCTGAAAAGTATCTGGCATATCTAGGTGCTTAAAAAATGATACCTATCAATATTATTTCTGAACATAAACAAAAAATAAAAATCAATGGTTCACCTTACGTCTAACTCTCTATTATATGTGTCCCCATTAGCCAAGATCTTTTATTTTAGATTGGCTTTTTGTGTTTTGTATTACGAAAAAAGTCATATATTGAACATACGATTTCAAATTACAGGTGCTCTTTTTACACTCTTGCCAAGATACTTTTTTTACCCTCTAATTGGTCAGATTCTTTCACATACAAGGGACAGAAACAAAATTCAAACTATTTTTAGCAAAAGAGAACATCTAATGACCTTATATAACTGGGAAAGGCAAAATGGATGTGACCTCAGGTGGGACTGGATCTAAGGTCTCAGTCAATGTCCCCTGGACTTTCTCTCTCTTTATTCGTCATCAAGTATGCCTTTCTCTGCTTGCTCACCACTGTATTCCCAACACCTAGACCGGTAACTGATATATAGTAAGGATGCAATAAAATATGTATACAATGAGATAAATGACTGAATAAGTTCTCCCCTAATGTCCTCAAGCTTCCCCCATACAGCTACTCACAGTCAAATCTTGTATTACAAAGCAAAACTAGTGGCCCCAGATACAAGGAGAGCCTTCTCTCATTTGCTTCAGTAAATCTCTATATCTCTGTATATCCATATCTATACCCAAATTTCCTAGGAAAGGGTTTTTATTGCCTGAGTCTTGTACTCAACGTCTTTGGCCAATGACCACGGAAGGTGATAGGGCACCATGACAAGCCAGTTTGGGTCACATGACTTGGCAATATGCTTGGCAGTATTACCACAAACACATGGATGGGTAACTGCAAAGAGAAAGATTCCCCAAAGTAGGAGATGATGCTGTCAACTGCAAAAGGGAAGAAAGGACACTGGGAAGATAAAGACAATTGAGATTCACTACATCATTCCATCCCAAAGGTCTGTATCCTGTTGAAAATGATTGAATCCTATAATTGAGGGTTTATAGATTCAATAAAAAGAATTGATCCCAATGACTAGCTTTGTGACAGCTACAAAGGTTTAGTATTTCTCCAAATGCTATGACATTTTTAACAACTTTATTAAGGTATAATTGGCATACAACAAACTGCATGTTTAAAACGTATAACATGATAAATTTTTAAATATGTATGATGTGAATCAAGATAATAAATATATATCCATCACCATGCAAATGTTTCTTCATGCCCCTTTGTCATCCCTTTCCACTCTCCCCATCATCCAAAGGCAGACACCCTCTCCCCAATCCATAAGCAGCTTGTCAATTTGTATCCAGAAAAACTGCTGAGATTTTTATTTCGATTGCGTTGAATCTCTGGTTCAATTTGTGGAGAATTGAAACCTTATCATTATTGTCTTCCAACCCATGAACATGATATATCTCTCAATTTATTTAGATCTTATTTAATTTCTCTCAAGACTTTTTGTGGTTTTTATTGTATAGATCTTGCATATCTTTCATCAGACATTTTAATATTTTTATGGTATTGTTTTCTCATTTCAATTTCCAATTGTTTGTTGCTAATGTATAGAAATACAATTGATTTTTGATGTGTTGATTTTGCTGAACTCACTTATTCCAGTAGCATTTTTGTATATTCCATTGGATTTTATACAGAGCCAATAATGTCCTCTGAGAAGAAATGTTGATTTCTTGCTTTCTAATCTGGATGCCTTTTATGTATTGTTACTGTCATACTGGCTAGAACCTATTAATTTTTGCTTCATGGATTTTGAAGATCTCTTACCAGATTCATAAACATATCATGTCCTCTTGATAAATTGACCCTTTTATCATTATGAAATGACTCTTTATCCCTGGTGATATTTTTTTGCTGTAAAATTTACTCTGATATAAATATAACCACTCCCACTTTCTTTTGATTGTTAGCATTATATAACTTTTTTCATTATTTTATTTTTAACCTTTCCAAGTGTTTATATTTAAAGTGGGTTTCTTGTAGGTAGCATTTAGTTAGGTTTTGACGTTTTATACAATCTGATAATCTCTACCTTTTAATTGGGTTATTAAGGCATTTACATTTAATATCATTGTTGATGTGGATGGGTTTAAACCCACCATCTTATTTGTTTCTTAATTTTCCTATTTTTTTTTTTTTTGAGGAAGATTAGCCCTGAGCTAACTACTGCCAGTCCTCCTCTTTTTGCTGAGGAAGCCTGGCCCTGAGCTAACATCCGTGCCCATCTTCCTCTACTTTATATGTGGGATGCCTACCACAGCATGGCGTGCCAAGTGGTGCCATGTCCACACCCGGGGTCCGAACTGGCGAACCCCGGGCCACCAAAGCAGAACGTGCGCACTTAACCACTGCGCCACCGGACCGGCCCCTTCGTATGTGTTTTTTGTACCTTTTTCTTCTTTTCCTATCTTCTTTTCAGATTATTTATTTCAGAATTATTATTTGAGAACTCTTTCTTGGCTTATTAGCTAAAATTCTTTGTTGTGTTTTTAGTGATTGCTTTTGGGTTCATAGTATACAGATTTAACTTATTAAGTCTGTCTTCAAGTGATATTATACTACTTCTCGTATAGTATAAGAACTTTACAGCATCTTATTTTCTCCCGTCCTAGGCTTTGTGCTATTAGTATCTTACACTTTACTTCTCCATAAGCTATAAACTCCACAATACATTGTTATTATTTTTGCTTTAAAGAGTAGATTATTTTTTAAGATTTTAAATAATAATAGAAATTTTTTAAATTTACCAATGTAGTTATTTCTAGCGAATTTTGTTCCTTTTTGCAGATCTAGATTTCTACCTGATATCATGTCCCTTCTGCCCAAAGGACTGCCTTTAACATTTCTTATAGTGCAGGTCTGATGATAATGAATTCTTTCAGGTATTATATGTCTGAAAATTTGCCATTTTGATTCATGGAAGATATTTTCACTGAGTAAAGAATACTACTTTTAAAGCCTTTTTCTTTCTCTACTTGAAGATATTGTTCCACTGGTTTTCTTTATTATTATTATTTTTTGAGGTAACATGGGTTTGTAACATTATGTAAATTTCGGATGTACATCCTTATATTTTGATTTCTATGAAGACTACATTGTGTTTACTGTGCAAAGTCTAATTGCCATCCATTACCACACACACGGGCACTTTTACCTCTTTTGGCCTCCCCCCCTTCCCCTCTGGTAATGGCTGATCTAATCTCTGTGTCTATGTGTTTGTTTGCTGTTGTTGTTTATTTGTTTTTTAAATCCTCCACATGTGAGTGAAGTCGTATGGTATCTGGCTTTCTCCGTCTGACATTTTGCTTAGAATAATTCCCTCAAGGTCCATCCATGTTGTTGCAAATGGCAAGGTTCCATCTTTTATTTATGGCTGAATAGTATTCCATTGTTTATGGGATGCCACATCTTCTTTATCCATTCATCCCTTGATGGGCACTTAGGTAGTTTCCAAGTCTTGGCTATTTTGAATAATGCTGCAATGAACTTAGGGGTGCAGGTATCTTATCAAATTAGTGTTTTTGTGTGCTTTGGCTAAATACCCAGATGTGGTATAGCTGGATTATATGGTAGTTTTATTCTTAATTTTTTGAGAAATCTCCAAACTATTTTCCATAGTGGCTGCACTAGTTTACACTCCCACCAGTAGTGTATGAGGGTTCCCTTTTCTCCACATCCTCTCCAGCACTTGTTGTTTCTCATCTTTTTAGTAATAGCCATTCTGATTGGTGTGAGGTGATATCTCATTGTAGTTTTGATTTGTGTTTTCCTAATAATTAGTGATGTTGAACATCTTTTCATGTGCCTATTGACCACCTGTATATCTTCTTTGGAAAAATGTCCATTCAGATCCTCGTCCCATTGTTTAAATTGGTTGTTTGGTTTTTTGTTGTTGAGTTGTATGAGTTCTTTATAGATCTGGCATATTAACCCTTATCAGATATATGATCTGCAAATATCTTCTCTGAATTGTTAGGTTGTCTTTTTGTTTTGTTGATGGTTTCCTTTGCTATGCAGAAGCTTTTTAGATTGATTTAGTCCCATTTGTTTATTTTTTCTTTTGTTGCCCTTGCCTGAGGACACATTATATTCAAAAAGATACTTCTAGGGTTGATTTCAAAGAACATACTGCCTATGTTTTCTTCTAGGATTTTTATCATTTCAGGTCTTACACTCAATTCTTTAATCCATTTTGGGTCATTTTGTGTATGATGTAAGATAACAGTCTACTTCCATTTTTTGCATGTGACTGTCCAATTTTCCCAACACCATTTATTAAAGAGAGTTTCCTTTATCCACTGTGTGTTGTTGGCTTCCTTATTGAAGATTAGCTGTCCATAGATGTGTTGATTTATTTTGGGGCTCTCTATTCTGTTCCATTGATCTATGTGTCTGTTTTTGTGCCAGTAGCATGCTGTTTTGATTACCATAGCTTGGTAGTATATTTTTAAATCAAGGCGTGGGATACCTCCAGCTTTGTTCTTTTTTCTCAGAATTGCTTTGGCCATTTGGGGACTTTTGTTGTTCCATATAAATTTTAGGATTTTTTGTTCTATTTCTGTGAAAAATGTCATTGGAACTTTGATAGAGATAGCATTGAATCTGTAGATTGCTTTAGGAAGTATGGACATTTTAACTATGTTAATTCTTACAATCCATGAGCACAGAATATCTTTTCATTTTTTTGTGTCTTCTTCAATTTATTTCAATGAGTAAATTGCTATTTACTAGGTTATTATGTATGAACCTCATGGTAACCGCAATCCAAAAACCTATAATAAATGCAGAAAAAATAAAGAGAAAGGAACTCAAAGATAAGACTAAAGATAGCCATCAAACCACAAGAGAAGAGAGGAGGAGAAGAAGAAAGGAACAAAGAAGAACTACAAAAACATCCAGAAAAAAGTAACAAAATGACAATAAGTACATATTTATCAATAGTCACTTTAAATGTAAATGGACTAAATGCTCCAATCAAAGACATGGAGTGGCTGAATGGATAAAAATAATAAGACTCATATATGCTGCATACAAGAGACACACTTCAAACCTAAAGGCACAAACTGAAAGAGAAGGGATAGAAAAAGATATTCCATGCAAATGGAAATGAAAAGAAAGCCGGGGTATCAACACTCAAATATTAGAAAAAATAGACTTTAAAACAAAAACTATAACAAGAGACAAAGAAGGGCATTACATAATGATAAAGGGAACAATCCAGCAAGAGGACATAACATTTATAAATATCTATGCACCTAACATAGGAGCACCTAAATACATAAAGCAATGATTAACACACATAAAAGGAGAAATAGACAGTAACACAATAATAGTAGGGGACTTTAACACTCCACCTACATCAATGAATAGATCATCTAGACAGCAAATCAATAAGGAAGTGTTCATCTTAAATGACACATTAGACCCGGTGGACTTAGTAGATATATACAGATCATTCCATCTAAAAACTGAAGAATACACATTCTTTTCGAATGGACACAGAACATTCTCCAGGATGTATCACACATTGGGCCACAAAACAAGTCTCAATAAATTTAATAAGATTAAAATAATTCCAAACATCTTTTCTGACCAAAATGGTATAAAACTAGAAATCAACTACAAGAAGAAAACTGGAAAAGTCACAAATATGTGGAGTTTAAACAAAATGATACTGAACAACTATCGGGACAACAAAGAAATCAAAGGAGAAATTAAAAAACACCTGGAAACAAATGAAAATGAAAATATGGTGTACCAGAATCTACGGGATACAGCAAATGCAGTAAGAGGGAAGTTTATAGTAACATAGGCCTAGCTCAAGAAACCAGAAAACAATCAAACAAATAAACAATCTAACAATATACCAGAGGAACTGGAAAAAGAACAATAAATGGAGCCCAAAATCAATAGAAGGAACAAATAACAAAAATCAGAGAGAAATAAATGAAATAGAGACTTAAAAGGCAATGGAAAAGATCGAAAAAATTAAGAGCTGGTTCTTTGAAAAGATAAGCTAAATTGACAAACCTTTAGCTAGACTCACCAAAAAAAATGAGAGAAGGCTCAAATAAACAAAATTAGAAACAAGAGAGGAGAAATTACAAGAGACACCACAGAAATACAAAAGATTATAGTACTATGAAAAACCATATGCCAACAAATTTGATAATCTAGAAGAAATGGATAAATTCTCAGAATCATACAACCTTCCAAAACTGAATCAAAAAGAAATAGAGAAGCTGAATAGTTTGATCCACAGGAAGGAGATTGAAACAGTAATCAAAATCTCCCCAAAAAAAAGCCCAAATGGCTTCCCTGGTGAATTCTACCAAACATTCAAAGAATATTTAATACCTATTCTTCTCAAACTCTTCTAGAAAATTGAAGAGGAGAGGAGGCTTCCTAACTCATTCTATGAGGCCAACATTGCCCTGATACCAAAACCAGGCAAGGACAACACAAAAAAAGAAAATTATAAGCCAATATCACTGATGAATATAGATACAAAAATCCTCAACAAAATATTAGCAAATTAAATATAATAATACAATAATTAGCAAATTAAAAGGGCCATATAGCATCATCAAGTGGAATTTATTCCAAGGATGCAAGGATGGTTCAACATCCACAAATCAATCAACATGATACATCACATTAATAAAATGAAGACTAAAAGTCACGTGATCATATCAATAGATGCAGAGAAAGCATTTGACAAGATGCAGCATCCATTTATGATAAAAATTCTGAATTAAATGGGTATAGAAGGAAAGTACCTCAACATAATAAAGGCCATATATGACAAACTCACAGCTAACATCATAATCAATGGTGAAAAACTAAAATCTATCCTTCTAAGAACAGGAACAAACAAGGATGCCCACTTTTGCCACTTTTATTTAACATGGTATTGGAAATCCTAGCCAGAACAAGCAGGCAAGAAAAAGAAATAGTATCCAATTGGAAAAGTAAAACTGTCACTATTTGCAGGTGACATGATTTTATATATAGAAAACCCTAAAGAATCCACCAAAAAACAATTAGAAATAGTCAACGAACACAGTGAAGTTTCAAGGTATAAAATCAACATATAAAAATCAGTTTCTATACACTAAGAATGAAATAGCAGAAAGAGAAAGCAAGAGTACAATCCTACTTACATTCACAACAAAAAGAATAAAATACCTAGGAATAAATTTAACCAAGGAAGTGAAAGACCTATACGCTGAAAACTATCAAACATTGTTGTTCGACTGTTTTACTGCATGCATTTTTCCAGCAAGAAATCTATTATCATCCTTATCTTTGTTCTTTTGCATGTGACCTGTGTTTTTTTCTTTCCCTGACTGCTTTTAAGATTTTTTTTTCTTTACCACTGGTTTTAAGCAACTTGATTCTAATGTGCATTTGTGGTAATTTTCTTCATATTTCTTGTACTTGGGATTTGTTGAGCTTTATGGATCTAAGGGTTTATTATCTCATCGAATTTGGAAAATTTTCAGCCATCATTTCTTCAAATACATTTTCTGCTTCCCTCCTTCAGAGACTGCAATTACACAAGCATTTGGCTGCTTGATTTTGTCCTGTAGTTCACTCCTTTTCTGCTCATTTTTATCAGTCTATCTCTATTTCATTTTGAGTATTTCTACTGCTCATCTTCAGGCCCACTAATCTGTGTCTAACCTGCCATTATTGCCACCCAGTGCATTTTTCACCTCAGACATTATAATTTTCATGCCTAAAATTTTGATTTGGGCATCTTTTATATCTTCCATTTTTCTGCTTATGTTCAATATTTCCTCTAATTTCTTGAACTTAGGGGATATAGCTAAAACAAATGTTTTAATGTCCTCACTTACTAATTCTATCATATATGTCATTTCTGAGTGCCTACATTACCTGAAAGTTTAGCCCCAAATCCCAGCAAGCCTGAATTTTCTAACAGGAATCTGCCTTTGCCCTCTGCTGTAAACCTCAGGAAGAAATCCTACGGGAGATGGTAGCTGGGCTCATTAAACTGGCAGCCTCAATGGAGACACAAGTAGGATGGGGAGAAGACTTACCCAGGGCCTCTGAAAACTGACTAGTTATATGCAGATTGTTTCCTCTTTAATAAGCCAAAATACACCTGAATTGAGTCCTGTAATGTGTGTATACATATTGTGAATAACTTCAAAAATCATCTAGGGATTTTGCAAACCAAGATTTGGAAAACTACAACCTGTGAGCCATGTCCAGTCATACTCATTTGTTTAAGTATCATCTATGGCTGTTTTGATGCATTAATGACAGCACTGAGTAGCTGTGACAAAGATGATATGGCACCCAAAGCCAAAATTTTTACTATGTGGCTCTTAGAAAAATTTCACTGACCTCTGATCTAGATCGGTGGTTTTCCCCACCTTGCTCTTTAAAGTTGGAGCAATTCTATAAAGAAGCTCTTGGGTTCCCACGGGAACTGAAGGGAAGAGGATAGCACCCGCCACTACCAAAACCACAACTCCTACTTGGACATAGCAACTCTCTTTTTTCTACTGGGTTGCCTTGTAAAGTTTCTTTGGAAGACAGCATCTTAGAGAGTTTAAATCTACTATTCTATTTCAAATCTTTTTTTTTCAGATGTGAAAATGAAAATTGGAGAGGGAAAGCGAATTTCTTATTCAGTATTACAAAGCCTCTTATAACTCAAATGTCATGATACCCAGGTCTAAGAGTTTTTTACACCATGGTTAATTAAAACCAATTATGAAAAGGCTCCCCTGAAGAACTCTAATCTCAAAAAAAAAAAACAAGAATAAAAGAAGCAGAGTAAAGGGGACAGTGCCCAGACTGTGACAGAAGAAAGTCTGCCTTGGGCTAGAATTCAGGAGCACATCACCCCCGCCCCCTCTTGGCAGTCCTGCCTCTGGATTCATGGGACTGTTATAGAGCTGTCCCACTCATGAAAAGAGTTATTGTTTATTCAGTCCTATGTGCAGGGTGACAGGCAGGAGTCCTATGAGGCTGAAAGGGTTGAGAGTCCCAGAAATAGAGATCAGTGGGTGATAAAAACTAGAAGAGAACAGTAAATATGGACGTGATAAAAGGCTTAGCTGGGAACACAGGGAAGGGCCTGAGCCAGTAGAAATTTACCACCCAAACAAGCCTGATGGAAACACGTGGATTCTCCAGACAGCCCCCAAAAAGCTTGGTGCCACTTCAAACTCTGCTTTCATTTAGAGGGAAGCCTGAGGGAAATATGGGAGAAAGGCCGGGAAAGACCACCGGGATAGCTCTTAATCCCTCTTCAGCTCTGACCCCAAACTACAAACTCCACTCAGCAAAACAAAATATTCATCCTCCTTAAAAGGCAGTTTAGCATCTATTTGTTCTTCCTCAAGCATGCACCTGGGGTTTCATATTCCCCACTCCAAGTAGCATATTGTTATAGACTGAACGTTTGTGTCTTCCCAAAATTCATATGTCCAAGCCCTAACCCCCAATATCGTAGTATTAGGAGATGGGGCCTTTGGGAGACAATTAGATTTAAATAAAGTCATGAAGGTGGAACCCCATGATGGGATTTGTGCCCTTAT
Organism: Equus quagga; assembly: GCF_021613505.1. Taxonomy (NCBI): domain Eukaryota; kingdom Metazoa; phylum Chordata; class Mammalia; order Perissodactyla; family Equidae; genus Equus; species Equus quagga. Next base: position 147,809,418 of record NC_060268.1, read on the forward strand.
AAGAAATGGAAGAGGGCCTGGCTTGGTGGGGCAGTGATTAAGTTCGCATGTTCCACTTCGGTGGCCTGGGGGTCGCTGGCCCAGATCCCGGGTGTGGACATGGCACTGCTTGGCAAGCCATGCTGTGGTAGGTGGCCCACATATAAAGTAAAGGAAGATGGGCACGAATGTTAGCTCAGGACCAGTCTTCCTCAGCAAAAAGAGGAGGATTTGCAGCAGGTGTTAGCTCAGGGCTAATCTTCCTCAAAAAAATTAATTAATTAAAAAAAAAGAAGTGGAAGAGACATCAGAGTTTCTTCTCTCTGCTGTATAAGGGTATGGGGAAGAGGCAGCTGTCTACAAGCCAGGAAGGGGGCCCTCACCAAGAACTGGCTCAGCCAGCACCTTGATTTTGGTCTTCCCGGCCTCCAGAACTGTGAGAAAGAAATGTCTGTCGTTTCAGCCACCCAGTCTACGGTATTTTATCATAGCAGCTGGAGCTGACTAAGTCAGACATCAAAGTATTTCTTTCAACTTCCCCCTCACAATACCTCTCCTTATTTATTGGCACCCCAAGCTTCAATTGAGCAACTTATTGGCTTTTATCTCTTAGTCACTATGAAATGTGTAACTAAGTATGCTTCTTTGAATTGACTATTGGAAAGCTTAGAGACAGATTGAGTTCCCTCCAATAGCAAGCGTGTGAGGATTTCCTCATATGCATTCTTGTAATAACCTCATTCCTAGCCCCACTTTATGTCCTTGACTTTTCTTTCTTTCACTGTTTTAAGTGAAGGGTGTATGTCCACACGTGGCCTGCAGAGATGCACTGAGGACAGCAGCTCCTCGCTAAGTCAACACAGTGGTAGCAACCGTAACTAGCAAAGGGAAGGAGAAGCTCTTGGGACTTTAATTATAAGGTTCAAATTCCCTCCCCATATGGAGGTTCTTCCACCGCTGCTTAACATTAGAAAATTTGAGTTTGTTCTTGCCACTGCTGACTACAACTGGGTCAGCATCTCCCAAGACTCAGTTATTAGAAGAGGGCTTTATAACAGAAATCAAAGTGGGAAATTAAAGTTTATCTGCATGATACATTCCCATATTATGATAACAAGAGAAATGTGGAAGTTGTATAGAGACCCACGGGAGACTATGTGCAAATTAAGGCTTACAGGAACAGATCTGAGTTTTGTTTGCTTGTTTGTTTGCTTTTATTGAAGGATCACTTAAAAAGCCTATGTGTGTAGGAGGCTCACATGAAGAGGAAACTTGAACCATGCCTCTAGCAAAAACAGCTGAGAATTTTGAAAGGCTATCCCATCCACGAAAATGGGGCAAGAACGCCCCTCCCTGCCCACAATCCCCTAGCCTGGGAAAGTGTCAATAGATCTTTTAATTAACTAATTTATTTACTTTTTGGTGAGGAAGATTGGCCTTGAGTTAACATCTGTTGCCAACCTTCCTCTTTTTGCTTGAGGAAGATTGTGTCTGAGCTAATATCTGTGCCAATCTTCCTCTGTTTTATACATGGGATGTGCCACAGCGTGGCTTGACGAGCGGTGTGTGGGGCTGCGCCGGGGATCTGAAACCACAAACCCTGGGCCACCAAAGTGGAATGCGCAAACTTAACCACTACGCAACTGGGCCAGCCCCTCAATAGATCTTGAAGATAACAGGGCCCTGGGTGGAAAAAATTTACGTAGCTCATGAGAAATCAAAATCCATACCGTGTAAGGATATAAATTTTCCAAGGATCCTAATTTTTACCACCCTTATATTGCAAAAACCAAAGTGATAAATTAACATTAAAATTGGTCCAGGATTTGTGAAACTACCAGGACCAAAGGAGAAACAAATTCAAAATAGTTCTGTAGGAATACTGCTACAATTCAGAGCATACGGGAATCGCCACCTCAGAAAAAAACACTGAGATGACTTCACAATAGGAACATTACAGACTATACAAGGAAACAATCTACCACGAGGGAGAACTGGCAGATGTAACAAACAGAAGTAGCATTTTCACAGTAGAGAAAGTAGAGTCATCTGAAGACTAAAATAGAAGTATGTTTAAAATAATGAAAGATACTGTAATGAAAGAACACAATAGGATGCAAAAAGAATAGGCAGAGAGAGAATAAATAGAGCTTTTAGAAATGAAAACCTGTTCAAATATCAGATTAGGCACTGAATAGAGAATCGGTGAACTAGTGGACAGACTGGAACAAATTACTTGCAATGCAGCACAGAGAGGTAAAGAGGTGGAAATTATGAAATAGAAGTAGGAACACGGAGAAACGAGTAAGAAGGTAAATCCTCCGTGTGTTTAGCATATCAAAAACAAAGTGAACTGGAAAATTAAGGAGATGATTTTAAACAGGCTCTTGTAACAGATGAATGTTGATTGATGAGGAATGTCTCCATGAAAAGGAAGGGGACCTGGGGTTACAGAGGCAGGTAGACAAGAGCGACATGGAGAATCTTAGGGGAGTTATGAGGCAGGAGATGAGCCTTATACCAGAGGACACACAGGCAGGGTGGTCCTTTGAGGTTAGCTGTTTCCAGAACACAAAAGATTTCTTAACCATCCCTGCTTTCTAGAAACACAGATCTCAGATGAAGCTCAGCACTGCCAAATAGGAGTTCCAGAAGGACCAGGTAGGAAAAATGAAGATAATAGAGGGAGTTTGAAAAAGATAAAATCTAAGAATTTTTCAGTAATCAAAGAAAGACGTAAGTCCTCAGAATTATGAAGCACATCGGTTCCCAAATAAGAATAAACAAAAGCCATAGCTACACATATTGGAGCAAAACTGCAAATGTAAAGAAATATTGTTAATTAGGAACGTTTTTCTTGCTCCTTATTTTTTTCATCTTCCCACATTTCAGGTTTCACTGGTTTTATACAGTGAAAATTATACTTTTTACTGATTGCTTTCTGAAATTGAGAACTCAAGCAAAAGCAAAAGCAATTATTAAAATAAAAAGACTTCAGGGCAGGCCCCATGGCACAGTGGTTAAGTTTGGCGCATTCCGCTTTGGCAGCCCAGGTTCTCAGGTTTAGATCCCGGACATGGACCTACACTACTTGTCAGCCGCGCTGTGGCAGCAACTCACACATAAAGTGGAGGAAGAGTGTCACAGATCTTAGCTGAGGGCTAATCTTCCTCAGCAAAAAATAAAACAAAACAACTAAAATAAAAGGACTTGGAGCACCCCCAGACCAGATTGCCCTTCTCCGTCGCAGTTATCTCCTGCTTAGGACTTGGCTTGCCACCATCTTGGGCCTCTTCCCCTCTCTTCTTACATTCCCTTTTTTCACTGATCTGAGCCATTTGCCTTCCCTCTCCTAGATTGTCCCTGAGAAACCTCACAATTTCCTTAATTTATTTTGCAGAGAAATTCAGCCTTCTCTCTCTGATGTCTCTCTCTCTTCTTCTTCCACCTTTTGGACCAAACTCACTCCCAAAGAGGCCTTCGGTACATTTCCCTAAACAAAATATCTTCCCTGATACAAATCATGTCACTACCCGTGTATATAGAAGTTGCTGCTGTGGGCTTTTTGTAATAAATAGCAATTCTTTTTTTCCAGCAACAATGATTTCTCCTCTTAATTAGCAAGTTCTATATGTAGTAGATATCACTGGCTTTTAAGTCATCTTTGACCCCTAATTTTTCACGCTGGGCCAGACTTGGAGTGGGACTTGGGAATGGGATAAATATTCTCATACACATTGCTTTAAATTAAAAAAAAAAAAAAAGATAAAAAAGGCCAGCCCCAGTGGCCTAGTGGTTAAGTTCACCCTGCTCCACTTTGGTGGCCTAGGTTCAGTTCCCGGACACGGACCTACACCGCTCTGTTAGTGGCCATGCTGTGCTGCTGGCCCACATACTGAAAAATCGAGGAAGATTGGCACTAATGTTAGCTCAGGGTGAATCTTTCTCAGACAAAAAAAAAGGTCAAAAGTGTAAAAGGTTTGTTATTTGTTTAGGCCACACGAAAATGGCTAAGCCAAAGCAGCTACATTAAAACTACTTCATCAAAATGTCATGTACACACATCATATTAATATTCCTATCTTACAGATGAGGACACTGAAGCTCCCAGCATACATAGCTAGTAAGTGGTTTAGCTGGGCCTTCAACACACACCTTCTGATTCAAATACCATTCTCTTTTAGTGATACGTTGCGGTCTGCAGAGTTTGCATCTCAATTTAATGTTTTATTTTAGCCTAAGGAAAAGAATTGAAGGTCATTGCAACTACATATACTTTATCTTTCTTCCTAAGTGTCACAATGGAGTACAACTGGGAATTCAATTCCTCTTTACCATGGAAATTCCCAGAGGGTAAACAGGGAAAGAACATACACAATTCTTCAAGCAGAGCTTTATTTTCTTCCTTCTAAATAAGCATGCAAAATCCCACAGCAATGTTGTGACTTCAGTACTTATGGAAATCAAACTGGCCTCCTCCACTACAAAATAAAGTGGGATCTTGATGGCCTGTATTATTTCCCGCATACGGTGTTCCAGCTATGTTATCAGCCAACAGCACCACCTTACTAGGACCAAAGAGTGTCTTTCTGAAAGCATTGCCCTAAAAACTGCTGCTGCTAGACCCACCATCCTCCAAATCATGAGCCTTCTAATGTGCCCTGTGGACCTTGGACAAAGGGACAGAGGAACACTGTCTTTTTACACTTCAGTTCAGCTGGAGATCAGAAGCTGTACGGAGCCACTGAGTGGAGTCATTCGTGTATTCATCCAAGAAATATTTGGAAACCTATTATGTGCCAACATTGTGCTAGGCACTGGGGATATGCTAACAAGAGAGACAATTTCTATCCTCATGCAGCTCATAGATTAGGCAGGGAAACAGGCATTAAACAAGTACTGTAATTACACAAGTAACTCAAATGTCACTGTCCCCGCCAGCAGCCTCTCTTTTGGTCTCCTGCTAACATTGGTGCTGGACATAGCACCTCTCTTTGTTCCAATAAATATGTAAACAATCTGCTCTGCACCAAAAGCGCTAATGGGCAAAATACATCTTGACCAAGATTCTGTATAGGAGATGGAGGGAGGGGTTTGGTTTCCATTGTAACACACCTCAGTGAAATACTCCCAATTCTCTTAGGAAGTCTCTGATCTCCACCCTGGATTCTTCTCTGTCTTTTGCTGAAAGAGTTCTGTAATTTACTGTCTTGTGTCTCTTCTTCCTGTATTTTCCCCCTGGAACTTTAGTTTTCCTGCTCCCCACCCCCACCCACATCATGGTGAGCAGTTTGGCCCTGCTTCCGAGTCTGCTTCCAGCCTCGTTCACTGGCAGCATCTCAGAGCTCACAAAGAAAATGCCCTCCAGTGGCTGGATGCCACCTCCTCAGAAGATGGCACGTGTGTCAGGATGGGGTTGATATAACATCAAAAACCGGTTGTGCTACACTTAAATAGGTATTAATCATAATTGTGATAATTTGCTAAACGGAGAAATACAGGTGCTAGGATACTGAGTAAGAGGCCAGCCTGGTGTTTTGGCCAAGATTAGATGCACTCAGCGTTCCTGCCACGTCAAGCCCCAGCTCCTGAATCAGCTTGCATTAAACGAGGAGCAGCCACAATCGCTGTCTGAATAATTCTCTGGGATAGAGTTTCTTCCTGAATGACTCGATTCACATAGGATGAAAAATTGTCTCTCTCCACTAGGAAGTGGAATAAAACAACTGACTCACATTTCACGCTTCCACTTCTGCCAAGCCGAGATGATACTGTCTGTTACTCAGATGTGAGCTGGAGCTGAATCTGCTCTGTGTAACTGACTGATTTGGCTAGGAAGTTAAAACCCAGGTACTAGGCAGTCCAGGGAGGCTTACTGAGTTAAGTTCCTGGGTCTTAGATTCCAGTCAAGTTCTGGAGCATTGTGATTCTTTGGTCTGGTGATAGGGACTCATCCTGGAAGATGTGAGGTGATCCTGTTGATTCAGAAGTTTCCTCCTACCAAGCTTCATCCTCCCTGGATGTCTCCTGGGAGGGTTACAAACCCAAGATATCCTTTGAACATATCTGATGCCTAGACCCGGAGCACGGAGCATGAGGCTTCACAGGTCAATGGTAGACGCCACTTGCTGACAAGAGGGAAGTTGGTGTTGAGAATATATGGCAGAGACTGAGTTCAGGGACTAAGCTGGGAGCAAACCTGACCACCATGGTCAAAAACAAGACTAGTCCCTAGACCTAGAGTACTGGACACACACCAGGTCTGTAGGCCCAGCGCCCACAGGCTGCAGCGGATTGGGATGGAAACAGGACTCCGACCTGGATTTATGTGCCCCCTAATTACTGATAGCGATTAAGGGAGTCAGCCAGTAGAACCTTGCTTTTTTTGCTTTAAACTTTATTTTCTGAACATTTCCCCATGTCATTACATACCAGAGACATGGTAGTTCTACCAACTATTTCAAAAAAAGACCTGTGATTTATATGCACATAATTATGCCACAGTGAGTATTGCTCACGGTATTCTAGGATATGTCCTCACAGTGTATAACATCACGGCAAGTACATTGTACTACACTGAGGTGACAAATTTTCCTCAGCTCTACCATCATCACCACTAGGGAGTTCACACGTTCTCCCCACCCATGTGGTTGCAAGACATGATCCTGTTGTTTTCAAGACTAGCTTGCCAATTTAAAAAAAATCACTTTTGACTCTTTCTTTTGATACTCACAAAACTAAGAATTGACAAATTAAAGACTTTATTGGGTAGACTCTGTAAACTTACAGCCAGCGGACAATTACTGAGATTGGCACACATATTAATAAATCTTCCTAACACCCATGTAATCTAAGTACCTTTATTATCCCTATTTTATAGAGAAGGAAACTAAACATTAAAAAGGTCAAGTAGCTTAGCCAGGGTCGTTCAATATAGAAATTATTGAAAGTCATTCAATAGTCATTCAATAAGCCAGGACTCAGACCGAAGTCCGTCTGATGCCAAGTCCACGTGCATAACCCCTCTGCTCTTTCTGGGGATGCATGTCAGATACCGTTACGAACACTTTCTGATATCCTCTCAGTTCACAGTGCGTTGATACTGCACGTTGGCTCTCCTCTCCTCCATAGAATGTTCTAAGCATAACAATTCTTCCCAGAGTTGAGAGATTCTTCATTAGCCTAATTTTATCACGCCCACTCTTGTCCCTGACCCTTCTGTCCTTGATCAAGTCAAGTTAGACTACTAAATAGTAGATTCTGATTTTAAATTCATCATCACCAAGAAATAGAAAACTACCAATCAGTTTAGAGGATCCTTCAGAAAACTTAAGTTCTGCCCAAGGCTGACACAACCTGAACCTGAGTTAGATGGAAACACAGGCCAGTCAGCTTCCTGAGGCAGCAATCACTGAGTCACTAAGACATCACTAGAACCGAGCAGAGTCTGTGTTGGTAACTCAGGTTTCCCAATGCAGTCAAAAGAGCTCTCACGTAGAAAAAAGAAAAACATTTATCACACAAGAGGCCCATCTGTGTTGGTTACCTTAGTAATATTCCCTGGAACTTGAATAATCATAGCTGTGCCACAGACCCTGGGATCTGCCAGATGTTAATGCCATCTCAGCTAGAATCCTTAAACTAGAGAGCAGTTTGTTTTACTATTTACATTGTAAACCTATTATATATCTTCCATTAAGTTGTCTCTCACCCCCCCAAAATAATCACAAAATAAAACTGAAAATAAACTTACAGAAAAGTGGGAAATGTTTTGGCAACACAATAGTCAAAAAAAGAACCTTTAAACATAATTTGAACAATTTCAATTGTGATTGTGTATGCATATAAATTCTCTCTCTTCATAGGGACAGTGAAGGACTTACGACGCTGAGTTGTAAGTGATGGGGGAATAGTGACATGAAAGACCATTTCAAACAGGTTAAAGTGTCATATTGGATCATGGAAGCCAGATTTCTCAATGTTTAAAGAAGGGAATGAAAAACTGGAAATACAGAAGGCTAGAATCAACACGTGGTTCACAAGGGTGAGAAGGTAATCTCAAATATCCCCCCTACAAACCACTTATTAATTACACAGGGGGAAGTAGTAACTGTACGGGGGAGGATTAACGTCATCAACAGTGGCACGAACTGGCTTTGTGTGTCTCCTGATGTGATGCGCAGAGTGGGACACAGTATCACACCTGCCGAGTTTCTGCCAAAAATGCATAACACGAAACAAATCAGAGAGAGCTTCAGACAAGCAAAACTGAAAAATATCCTGTGAAACAACTAGCCTGTACTCTTCACAATTGTCAAAAACAGGAAAGATAAGGGAAGATGAAGAAACTGTTCTAGATTACAGGAGACTAAAGAGGGGCGACAACTGGCTGCAATGCATCCCCCCGAAATGGCTCTTGGACAGGGAAACTAATAACTATAAAAAACATTACTGGGACCATTGGAACAATTTAAATTTTAGGTTGAAGAATTATATCAAAGTTAGTTTATGATTTTGATCATTGTAATGCGGTTATGTAAAAGGGGTCCCTACTTTTAGGAAATGCACACTAAAGAATTTACAGATAGAGGATCCTAATATCTGCAAGTACTTTAAAAACAGTTTTAAAAAATAGAGAGAGAGAGTGAGAGCAAATGATAAAGAAAATGTAGCAAAAATATTAACAACTGGTGAATCTGGGAGAAGAGAATACAGGTGTTTCTTATACTTTTCTTTTGACTTTTGTGAAAGTCTGAAACTGTATTAAAATAAAAATGTTTAAATGTCGTATCACATTCAAATCATTCAATAAATCTTTGTAAAAACAGAGATAAAGACTATATTACTTTCCTATTGCTGCTGTAACAAATTGCCACAAACTGAGTGGCTTAAAACAACCCAAATTTACTATCTTACATGCCCTTTCCAGCTTTTAGAGGCTACCCTGCTTTCCTTGGCTCACAGCCCCTTCCTAGCATCAGTCCAACCTCTGTTTCCATCATCACGTCTCCTTTCCTGATGCTGACCTCCCTGCCTTCTTAGTATAAGGACCTTTGTGACTACATTGGACCCGCCTAGATAGTCCAGGATAATCTCTCCAGCTCAGGCCCTTAATTTAATCACATCTGCAAAGTCTCATTTATCAAAAGTTCCAGGAGTTAGGATGCAAACATCTTTGGGGAGCCATTATTCTGCCTACCACAAAGTAACTATAAAGAGAAAAAATTCTATCCTTCTCCCAAATAAATATAAACAACATTCAAAGTATTTGGGTTTGAAGGGGCACCCTCAGGTCTAGGAAGGGGGGTTGCCATCACGGATGAAAACACAGGACATCAAAGTTACTATACTCTTCCAAATCTTACTGTGGGAAATGGATGTAGGGTGTCTGTTTTATTATTCTTAAGCTGAACTTGCACATTAGTCTCTTGTATGATTTAGTTCATAATTGTTTTTAAAAACACTTGGAATTATATACAATGATAGAATATTCTATGCTGATAAGACCTTTTCCTAAGGCCTGGAGTATATTGAAAACTATTCTACTTAAGTGTTCTTGAAAAAAAATTTTTTAATTGTTTATCTTCTCATGAGGGTTAATTACGTGGAAACATGATCTTAGCAGACCTAGCAACTAATATCTTGAATCTGTTTACAACAGAGTAATCATTACTTTGTCAATCAATCATACTTAACAAATAGAAGATTATTATCATTAAAAATTATGCTGACATACAGCAATCCCAAAAGTCCTATGCACCCCAATGTTCATTGCAGCATTATTTACAATAGCCAAGACATGGAAGCAACCTAAGTGCCCATCAACAGACGAATGGATAAAGAAGATGTGGTACGTATATACAATGGAATACTACTCAGCTGCAAAACAGAACAAAATCATTCCATTTGCAATAACATGGATGGACCTTGAGGGAATTATGTTAAGTGAAATAAACCAGCGGGAGAAGGATAATCTGTGTATGACTCCACTCATATGAGGAATTTAAAATTATGGACTAAGAACAGTTTAGTGGATACCAGGGGAAAGTTGGGGTGGGGGGTGGGCACAAAGGGTGAAGTGGTGCACCTACAACACGAATGACAAACATTAATGTACAACTGAAATTTCACAAGATTGTAACCTATCATTAACTCAACAACAACAAAAATGATATGTAAAAAAAAATGATGCTGACATAGATCAGTGGTTGTCAGGGGTTATGAGTAGGAGGAAGAGGATAAATATAAAGAAAAATCATGAGAAAGAGTTTTGGGTGATGTGACCGGATTCTAGTGGTGGCCACATGAATCCACACGTGTTAAAATTCATAGAGTTGTACACCAAAATGAAAAGGTCACTTTTACTTTATGATAATGTAGAAAGTAAAAGTTTACTTTATGATAATGTACAGAGTAACTTTTAAAAATTATGCTAATCTCTTTTGACTCAAAAGCTTTAAATGTAGGAATTTAGCCCCCATGAAACACATCCATACGTAATCACTCACATCTCCCCCCCAACAGTAAGAGTATGTTCATTGAAGCAATAACAAGAACCCGGACCCTACCCAAATATTTATGAGCAGAGAAATAATTAAACAAATTATGATGTTTTCATGCTATGCAAGTCATTAAAATAGGCTTTAAGTAAGCTGACTTGTAGTAGAATGTTGTTCCAGAATTGGCTTGGGATCGAGGTGATAAGTAACCCACCTTCCAAAGAGAGCCTAAAGCAACCGGGAGCCAGTTACCTCTTCAGGGCAGGTATGAAACCACCGGACTGACTCCCCTACCCAGCTGACAGTACATAATTCCCTCCAAACTACACATCTACACACAGACCACTTTGGGAAACAAAGTTCAACGCGAATTTTCGGTCTTAAGATGTCAGCCTTGTGGGGAGTGCTACAGTTTCCCTTTCTCTCCCGACAAGGGGAATATCCCTCAAAAGAATTAAGTAAGAGGAAATATGCCCAGATTAGAGATGCAGGCAGGAAAGGAGTCCTCACATTTTATTCCCTGCTTGGCTGCCTGCTTCTTCAGTGGAACAGCTCATCTGTCCTCTGTGTCTATTTGAGCAGGGAATGAAAGGAGACAGACAGCTGGGTGAAGAGGCCATAGCTGGAGCAGTCTGCTTGCCCCCTCTTGGGTGTGACAAGGATACGTGGACTTCCTGGTAGTGAAATGATCCTTGGAATGTAGCTGGACTCGAGATATCTTATTAGGTACCCTACCCAAGAGAATTGGTCACCAGGAGAGAGACCCCCAGGAACAAGAGGCTATAGGATGAACTGTCCTGGGTGGGAGCTGAGAGGGTATTGAAAAAAGTTGAACTCTAGCATATTTACTGTGCGAAAGAACTGTGCCCTGAGAAAAACCTTCTTGAGCACCCTGAGAAGCCACACATGTGTCCCAGGAACAAGGCAGCCTTTTGAGTACAATAAGCACTGTCAGAACACCCCAGCAATTGTTACTGCATTTGTTTGCTTGTGCTGCCATAACAAAATACCACACACTCGGTGGCTTCAACCACAGAAATGTATTTTCTCACAGTTTTGGAGGCTGGAAGTCCAAGATCATGGTGCCCACAGGGTTGGTTTCCTCTGAGATCACTCTCCTTGGCTTTGAGAATGTGATTCCAGCTGAGCTTCTCATAATACCTCATGGCCCTGGCCAGAGTGATTAATCAACAGACTGAACCAATCAGAAACATTCCCTGGGATTTTGCAAGCCAGAAGCTGGGAGCTGCTAGTGGTGGTATCTCCTAGTTTGTGGAGAACCTGATGTGGAAGAATGAAGCCACCATGCAGGGAGACCTAGAGATAAGAGATAAGAAGAATGATTCCTGATGACACTCTGGTCCTGGTTTCAGTCTGCTTGAAGGCTAATTCTACTCTTGTCCCTCCAATATTTGGGGTATCTGAGCCAGTTAAATGTTTCCTTTTGCTTAAGCCAGATTGCTTTTGCTTCTATCCCTTGAAACCAAAGAATCCTAAAAAATAAAAAAATACGTATTTATGTGGTGTAATTGTATTTCATGGAAAAATACATAGAAAATTGTTAACAGTAATTAATTCTGGTAAATGACATACTTTTTTTCAATTATTTTGTTGAGATCATAATGGTTTATAACATTGTGTAATTTCAGGTGTACATTATTATTTATCAGTTTCTGAGTAGACTTCACTGTGCTCACCCCCAGTAGTCTGATTTTTTTCTGTCACTGTACGTATGTGCCCCTTTACCCCTTTTACCAAGCCGCCACCCCTTTCCCTTCTGGTAACCATCAATCCATTCTCTTTATCCATGTATTTGTTTATCTTCCACAAATGAGTGAAATCATGCAATATTTGTCTTTCTCTGTCTGGCTTATTTTGTTTAACATCATACCCTCGAGAACCATCTGTCTTATTGCAAATGGGATGATTCTCTGGTTTTTTTCATGGCTGAGTAGTATTCTATTGTATTTATACATACCACATCTTCTTTATTCGTTCATGTGTAGAAGGACACTTGGCTTGCTTCCACATCTTGGCTATTGTCAGTAGTGCTGCAATGAACCCAGGAGTGCATAAATCTCTTTGGATCACTGATTTAAAGTTCTTTGGCTAAATATCCAGTAGTGGGATAGCTGGATGGTATGGTATTTCTACTTTTAATTTTTTGAGAAATCTCCATACTATTTTCCATAGTGGCTGTACCAGTTTGCATTCTCACCAGGAGTGCCTGAGGGTTCCGTTTTCTCCACATCCTCTCCAACGTTTGCTGTTTTTGTCTTGGTAAAGATAGCCATTCTGAGTGGTGTAAGGTGATATCTCATTGTAGTTTTGATTTGCATTTCCCTAATAATTAACGATGTTGAACATCTTTTCATGTGTCTATTGACTATTTGTATATCTTCTTTGGAACAATGTCTGTTTGTATCCTCTGCCCATTTTTTGATCGGGTTGTTTATTTTGGGTCTTGGTTTTTTTTTTTGGGTGAGGAAGATTGGCCCTGAGATAACGTCTGTTGCCTATCTTCCTCTTTTTGCCTGAGGAAGATTGTCCCTGAGCTGACATCCGATCTGTACCCCAATCTTCCTCTATTTGGTATGTGGGATGCTGCCACAGCATGGTTTGATGAGCTGGTAGGTCCGTGCCCAGGATCCAAACCCGGGAACCCTGGGCTGCTGAAAAGGAGCATGTGAATTTAAGCACTATGCAACTTTGCTGGTCCTGGGTTGTTTGTTTTTCATTGTTGAGTTGTATAAGCTCTTTATGTATTTCAGAAATTAACTCTTTTTCAGATATATGATTTGTAAATATTTTCTCCCAGTTGGTGGGTTGTCTTTTTGTTTTGTTCATAGTTTCCTTTGCCTTGAAGAAAGCTTTTTAGTCTGATGTAGTCCCATTTGTTTATTTTTTTCTTTTGTTTCCCTTGCCTGAGTAGACATGGTATTCAAAAAGATGCTGCTAAGACTGATGTCAAAGAATGTACTGCCTATATTTTCTTCTAGGAGTTTTCTGGTTTCAGATCTTACATTCAGATCTTTAACCCATTTTGAGTTAACTTTTGTGTATGGTGTAAGACAATGGTCTACTTTCATTCTTTCGCATATGGCTGTCCAGTTTTCCCAACACTGGAAGAGTTTAGTGAAGAGACTTTTCTTTCTTCATTGTATGTTCCTGGCTCTTTTGTCAAAGATTAACTGTTCATAGATGTGTGGTTTTATTTCTGGGCTTTCAGTTCTGTTCCACTGATCTGTGTGTCTGTTTTTGTGCCAGTACCATGCTGTTTTGATTACTATACCTTTGTGGTATATTTTGAAGTCAGGGATTGTGATGCCTTCAGCTTTGTTCTTTTTTCTCAGGATTGATTTGCCTATTTGAGGTCTTTTGTTGCTCCATTTAAATTTTAGGATTCTTTGTTCTATTTCCATGAAAAATTTCATTGGGATTCTGATTGGGATTGCACTGAATCTGTACATCACTTTAGGTAGTCTTGACATTTTAACTGTGTTTTTTCTTCCAACCCATGAGCATGGAATATCTTTCCATTTCCTTATGTCTTCTTCAATTTCCTTCAATAATGTCTTATAGTTTTCAGTGTTTAGGGCTTTCACCTCTTTGGTTAAGTTTATTCCTAGATATTTTATTCTTTTTTGTTGCGATTGTAAATGAGATTGTGTTCTTGACTTCTCTCTTTTCTAGTTAGTTGTTAGTGTATAGAAATGCAACTGATTTTTTAAAATTGATTTTGTACCCTGCAATTTTTCTGTAGTTTTCAATTATTTCTAATAGTTTTCTGATGGATTCTTTAGGGTTTTCTGTATATGGAATCATGTCATCTGCAAACAGCGAGAGTTTCACTTCTTGCTTTCCAACTTGGATTCCTTTTATTTCTTTTTCTTTCCTAATTGCTCTGGCCAAAACCTCCAATACTATGTTAAATAGGAGTAGTGAGAGTGGATACCCTTGTCTTGTTCCTGTTCTCTGGAGGCTTTGCTTTCGGTTTTTCACCATTGAGTATGATGTTGCCTGTGGATTTGTCATATATGGCCTTTATTATATTGAGGTACTTTCCTTCTATACCCATTTTATTGAGAAGTTTTTATGATAAATGGATGCTGGATCTTGTCAAATGCTGTCTCTGCATCTATTGAGATGGTCATGTGATTCTTATTCTTCATTTTGTTCATGTAGTGTATCACATTGATTGGTTTGCAAATGTTGAACCATCTCTGCATCCGCGGTATAAATCCCACTTGATCATGGTGTATGATCCTCTTAATGTATTGCTGTATTTGGTTTGCCAGTATTTTGTTGAGGGTTTTTGCATCTAGGTTCATTAGTGATATTGTCTTGTAATTTTCCTTCTTTGTGTTGTCCTTGTCTGGTTTTGGTATCAGGGTAACGTTGGCCTCATAGAATGATTTAGGAAGCATTCCATCTTCTTCAATTTTTTGGAATAGTTTGAGAAGGATAGGTATTAAATCTTTGAGTGTTTGGTTGAATTCTCCAGAAAAGCCATCTGGTCCCGGGCTTTCGTTTTTTGGGAGGCCTTTGATTATTGTTTCATTCTCTTTACTTGTGATTGGTCTATTCAGATTCTCTATTTCTTCTTGATTCAGTTTTGGGATGTTGTATGAGTCTAGGAATTCATCCATTTCTTCTAGGTTATCCAATTTGTGGGAACATAGTTTTACACAGTATTCTCCCATAATTCTTTGTATTTCTGCAGTATCCATTGTAAATTCTCCTCTTTCATTTCTAATTTTATTTATTTGAGGCTTCTCTCTTTTTTTCTTGGTGAGTCTGGCTAAGGATTTGTCAATTTTGTTTATCTTCTCAAAGAACCACCTCTTAGTTTCATTAATCCTTTCTACTGTTAGTCTCTATTTCATTTATCTCTTCTCTCATTTTTATTACTTCACTCCTTCTGCTGACTTTGGGCTTTGTTTGTTCTTCTTTTTCTTGTTCTGTTAGGTGGAGTTTAAGATTGCTTATTTGATCTTTTTGTTGTTTGTTGAGGTGGGCCTGTGTTGCTATGAATTTCTCTCTTATAACTGCTTTTGCTGCATCCCAAAGAGTTGCTATGTGTATTTTCTTTTTCATTTGTCTCCAGGTATTTTTAAACTTCTCCTTTGATTTCTTCATTGATCCAATGGTTGGTCAGTGGCATGTTGTTTAGTCTCCACATATTTCTGACATTCCCAGTTTTTTCTTGTAGTTGATTTCTAGCTTCATAGCATTGTAGTCAGAAAAGATGCTTGAGATGATTTCAATCTTCTTAAATTTATTGAGGCTTGCCTTGTTTCCCAACATATGGTCTGTCTTTGAGAATGATCCATGTGCACTTGAGAAGAATGTATACTCTGCTGTTTTTGGATGGAATGCTATTAAGTCCATCTGATCAAGTGTTTCATTTAAATCCACTGTTTACTTGTTGACTTCTTGTCTGTATGATCTGTCCATTGATGTAAGTGGGATGTTGAGGTCACCTACTATTATTGTATTACTGTCAATTTCTCACCTTAGGTCTATTAATAATTGCTTTCTGTACTTTGGTGCAACTGTGTTAGGTGAAAATATATTCACAAGTGTTATGTCCTCTTGGTGGAATGTCTCTTTTATCAGTATATACTGCCCCTCTTTGTCTCTCATCGTCTTTTTTAACTTGAAGTCTGCTATGTCTGATATAAGTATAGCAACACCTACTTTCTTTTGTTTGCCATTTGCTTGGAGGATCATCTTCCATCACTTCACTCTGAGCCTATGTTTGTCCTTAGAGCTGAGATGTGTTTTCTGGAGGCAGCATATTATAGGGTCTTGTTTTTTAATCTATCCATCTACTCTGTGTCTTTTGATTAGAGAATTCAATTCATTTATATTTAGAGTGATTATCAATATATGAGGGCTTAATACTGCCATTTAATCTCTTATTTTCTAGTTGTTCTATGTTTGCATTGTTTCTCTTCCTTTGTATTTCTGATTGCCATTACATTTTGGTACTTTCCCATGGAGGTTTTCTCAGTTTTATCTTTTTTTATGAATTGTAGCTCTGCTCTGATTTTTCGTTCAGTGGTTACTGTGAGTTTTGTATAAAAGATCTCATAGTTGGGGGGCTGGCCCCGTGGCCGAGTGGTTAAGTTCGCGCGCTCCGCTGCAGGCAGCCCAGTGTTTCGTCGGTTCGAATCCTGGGCGCGGACATGGCACTGCTCGTCAGACCACGCTGAGGCAGCTTCCCACATGCCACAACTAGAGGAACCCACAACGAAGAATACACAACTATGTACCGGGGGGCTTTGGGGAGAAAAAGGAAAAAATAAAATCTTTAAAAAAAAAAAAAAAAGATCTCATAGTTGGGATAGTCCCTTTTCTCACAGCCTCTTATCTCCATTAGCCTAAGCAGGTTCCATCCCTTACCTCTTCTCCTTCTAAGTTATTGTTGTCACAAATTATTATGTTTTGTGTTATGAGTTTGTGACTAAGTTGAAGTGTTTATAGTTACTTTTGATGCTTTTCTTCCCTTTATCTTTTAAGTTATAACTGAGTGTTTGCTTCCCTGTTCTGATAGAGAGCTGCAGTTTTCTGATTTTCTCTGTCCATTTATCTTCTTGCTCAAAGCTTTGTAGACCTTTGCCTTTTTGTTCCTGGTGTGAGGGCATCTTTAATCATTACTTGTAGGGGAGGTCTAGTGACAATGAACTCCCTCAGCTTTTGTTTATCTGGGGAAGTTTTTATTTCTCCATTGTATCTGAAGGAAAGTTTCACTGGATGGAGTATTCTTGGCTGAAAGTTTCGTTTTTCAGTATTTTGAATATATCATTCCATTCTCTCCTAGCCTGTACGTTTTCTGCTGAGAAATTCGCTGAAAGCCTGATAAGGGTTCCTTTGTTGGCTATTTTCTTCTGCCTCGCTGCCCTTAATAGTTTTTCTTTGTCATTGACTTTTGCCAGTTTTACAATTATACGCCTTGGAGAAAGTCATTTAGCAGTGATGTAATTAGGCATTCTATTGGCTTCATGTATTTGTAAATCTGTTCCCTTCCCAAGGTCTGGGAAGTTCTCAGCTATTATTCCTTTGAACAAGCTCTCTGCACTTTTCTCCCTTTCTTCCTCCTCTGGAATACCTATAATCCTTGTGCTGCTTTTCCTAATTGAGTTGGATATTTGTTGAAGAATTCTTTAATTTTTAAAAAAAGCTTAGTTCTCTCTCCTCCACCTGTAGCACTTCTATATTTCTATCCTCTAACTCACTAATTCTTTCCTCTGTAACATCAGCTCTATTTTTTAAGGATTCCAGATTATTTTTTGTTACATTAATTGTGTTCTTCCTATCCAGAATTTCAGCTTGTTTTTTTTTAAATAGTTTCAATCTCTTTGGTGAAGTATTCCTCCTTCTCATTATTGTTATTCCTGAGCCCATTGAACTGTCTTTCTGAGTTTTCTTGTAACTCATTGAGTTTCTTTATGACAGTTATTTTGAATTATCTGTCATCTAGATCGTAAATTTCCATGCCTTCAGGGTTGGTTTCAGGAGAATTGTCATTTTCCTTCTGGTCTGAATTGTTGCTGTAGTTTCTCATGGTGTTTGATGAACTAATCTTTTGTTGTGCATTTGTGGTAGTAGTAGGTTGCAGATTCCACCTGCTACCACTAGAGGGAAGCAGGAGCTGAGTTTCTAATCCCATCCCATCTGTTAGAAGCTGTGGGAGTACTATAGGTGCTTGCAAAGGCCTGAAGAACATTTGGGCATGTGTATCAACTGTGCTTGGTCGGCAGGGCTTCCTTGCAGGGTCTGAGCCTGGGCCACTCCTTGGGGCTGCAGTGGTATGGTGGGCTCCCCCACCATTGGGAAAGAAATCATGAGCAGGCTAAGGGCTACTGCTGCCTCTTCCTACTGACACCCTGGGGTGTGTTCCAACTCTTGGGATGCAGTGGTACTATGGGCGCTTGCATAGGCTGGAAATGCGCTTGTCCTGGTGAGTAAATCTGCCACCACTTCTTGTAGTGTCACCAAAATGCTGTGCTTGGTGGCTGGGGCTTCCTCATGGGGACTGAGTCTGGGCCACTCCTTGGAGCCACAGGGGCACAGTGGGCTCCCTCATCACCAGGAAAGCAATCAGGAGTGGGCTAAGGTCTGCAGCTGCCTCTTCTTACAATCACCCAGAGACGTATTCCCACTGTCAGAGTGCAGCAGTACTATGGGCTCTTGTGCTGACCAGGAAGGCATTTGTGGTTGTGCACAGGGCCGCTGGGGAAGGGCAGGGAGTGCTCACCTATCTCCACCACTTCCCAGAGGGCCAGTCAATCTACCTTCAGATATATAACTGTGTGGGTCTCTCAGGTGTCCTGTTGTGCTGTGTGGGTTTCCGCTGTTGGTCAATAAATGTCCATTTAGTTGTAGTTCAAATGGGGAGAGACAAAGGGAATAGCTCACTCCACCATGTTGCTGACTTCACTCTCCGATATACTTTTTCTTTATGCCTTTCTGTATTGTTTTAATGTTTTCATATCAATTATTTGTTACTTTTATAATAAAACACGTTTAGGAAAAGGAGAACACAAAATAACATAGCACTGATGATAGCTAGGAAGAATTTATGCATACACATTGAATAAGATTGGGAAATGAATTTAGAATATGGACATTTAGCTTAACATTCTCTATGCCCCCCTCCATGTAAAGTTACTTAAATTCTTAAGACAATTTTTAAAAGATAATCCACAGCCCTACAAAGAGCTAAAGAGATAATTAATTCTTAGATGTTTGAATAAGTTATATATAGAGAGCACTAAATGTGTACAGGATGACCAAGCAAGGTATATGAGATAGACCTAATGCAATGGATATTAATGTGCAAAAAAAGAAATGCCATAGAAACCTTAGGGTTTGCCCTGTGGGTCCACCTCTGGGTTAAGTGTCTTTTGTGAGCAGAGATTCCGTCTCACTCATCTGCTTCCTGATATATTACTTGATACACTAGTTGTCCTGACCTGGATAACTATATCTATTGGTATGTAATAAATTATCACAAAACTTAGCAGCTTAAAAGAA
Organism: Equus quagga; assembly: GCF_021613505.1. Classification (NCBI taxonomy): domain Eukaryota; kingdom Metazoa; phylum Chordata; class Mammalia; order Perissodactyla; family Equidae; genus Equus; species Equus quagga. Next base: position 147,828,938 of record NC_060268.1, read on the forward strand.
CAGCATTTAGTATCTCAGAGTTTCTGTTGGGCAGGAATCTGGGTATGGTTTAGTTGGGTGCCTCTGACTCAGGGTGACTCATAAGGCTGCAATCAAGGTATCGCCTAGGGTAGTAGTCATCTCAAGGCTCAACTAGGGATGATCCTCTCCCAAGTTCACTCACTTGGCTGCAGGCTGGCCTCAGGTGATTGCTAGCTATTTGCTGGAGACATTAGTTCCTGGTCACCTGGGCTATTGGTAACAGGGCAATCTGCTTTCCCAAAAGAGAGAGAAAGACAGGGAGGGAGGAAGGGGAAGAGGGAACAACGGAGAAAGGAGAGAAAAATGGAAGTCACAGTCAACCAGGGGGGTGGGGTACTACTGGCGTCTAGTTTGTAGAGTCCAGGGTTGCTGCTAAACATCCTACTATGCACAGGACAGCCCCCACAACAAAGAATTATCCAGCCAGAGTGTTAAAAGTGTTGAAGTTGAGAAACCCTGGATGTTTGCAAAGCATTTTATGTATATTACCTCAATCCTTACACAACACACATAAGGTAAGAGTTATTATTTCTCCATTTTATTGCTGAAGAAACTGAGGCTTAGAGAAATTCAGTGATTTTCTCCAAACCACACAGCAAGTAAGTAGGGAGACTGGATTTGAATACAGGTTGGTCTCACTCCATTGCCAGGCTCCTACACTGTGAAACAGGAGCAGAAGGAGCTTTAAAAAGGGGGGGGGGGGGGGTGAGAAACGCTCCTCTCTGCCAGGAAATGTTCCAGGTGCCACTCTTGTCGCCTCATTTGAAACTTGCAATGAGGCCAGAACATGAACCTGAGCAGACTCTGTTATCTGGGAAAGGACAGCTTGCCAAGGCCCTGGGTTATGTCACAGCTGAGTTGGAGCTGCAGATCTCTGTGATCCTGGAAATCCACAGTGCTCACGCTGACCGCTCTCTCTCCCTGCTGCTTGGGGCCCTGGCTGTGCCTCCAGATAAATCATGGTGACTGCTCAGAGAGCCACATCAAGCTCCCCACCATTCTGCTTTCAGTACGGTAGGCCTGGCTTCTTTCAAGCTTGGGGATACACTGCCAATTAGATCACATTGTGAAACCATCTGACAAATACATTTTACATTCCTTGTAATTTCTGTCCAATTGTGTTCTCCATCCCACTCCCCTTTTAAGGTTTTAGGACTTATTTCCTCCTGACCCCCTCGGCCAGAATTTGAACATATCAGTTGCCAAATAATCATGCCATTCTGAGATAGACTCTCCATCTTAATTGTGCGCTTTCAACCTGCCTTTCCAACTGGGGAGTCATCCCTTTATGAGTTGTGGTCTTTATTTTAATAGGACTTATTCCTTCTGGGTTGGAAACGTGCAAATCCATTCTTTGGTGGCTCTCAAACAGTGAGAGTTTCTCTGTTAGTGCCACAGAGTTTTAGAGGATTTGAATTAAAAATTTCCACGTTTGTAGGCATTATGAAAGCTCATAGTTCTTACTTAAAGTTTTATATAAGAGAAAAATTTGGCAAGGAGGAAACGTTCTCTCCAACCCGGGGCTACAAGAATAGATGAGACTTTCATCAGCTGAGAATTTGTAGGTGTATGCCTGCTGGGATTTCAAAGGGCACACATTCCTTGGCCAACTATGGCCTTGGCCTGTAGCCAACCTTGTAGGAGCATTGGTTGTTGCAGCTTCAGTCTGTGGTTGAGTGACTAATGTCATCTTGTCTTGTTCTTACCATGACCTAAACTGGGGGGGAGGGGAGGAGAGGCGGCAGAGTTTTTCATTTAGGCCCTTGGTGAACCAACCGCAAAGTTACGCAGACTTACTCATCCTCCTACTGATATCATACCAGCTGCATCTAGAGACAGACAAATCCAGTCTGGAAATGGCAGTTAGCAAGTAACAAAAATGCATAGGGCCTTTAAAAATCCACAGAAAAGCATAGTAAGCAAAACCACACAAGAAGAACAACAAACAGATGACACCTAGAAGCCTGTTCTTCTGCCAGGTTATTTCTGATTTCTGATTGGTTGGCGTGATTCAGCTTTAGTTCTCTGATTCACGTGATCAGTTATTGGGATTCTGGTGGGAAAGAAATTTTCATTGAGTTATCTTGTTCATTTTTCCCTTGACTGTTTTTGCCTTTTATATATTGTACGCACAAATTTGTTACCTAGAGGTTTTCAAACTTTTTGGGCAATAATCACAGCGAGAAATCAGTTTTTACATTGTAACACAGCGCAATGCAAAACTAAAAGTTTTACAAAAAAACATATTCACTCTTACTATGTACAAGTCACCATAATATTTTCATTCTATTCTATTCTATTCTAATCTAACCTAGTCTATTAAAAAGACTTTTTGCTGCCCATTAATTTCACAACTCATTAAAGGTATATGACCTGCAGTTTGAAAAATATCACATTAGTTAAACTGGTTTAAAGAATGATGATTTATATGATTCTAATGAAATACAAAATGTAACTAGAAAGTGAATTTAATTAGCATTTTCCAGGATATTTTTCTGTGAGATCAGTAATATTGTTTATCCAAGTCTTTGATGGAATAGTAGTACCCATAGTTTCACACGTTTCTCTTCCAATTCTGATGACCTGTTGCAAAAACTGTGCAATTATATCAGACTCTTTTCTACAGCCTCAAACAGGCAGCATCTTTGGGAGTTCCTGTCAAAGTATCATACCCATGAAGCTTGGCAAGGTTGGGGGACATGGTGCCACTTGGCACCATGGTATGTGTAGACATAAGGGAGCCCATACCGGACACAGCATGTCAAGGATGTGCCAGGGCTTAACCTAATCCACCATGTGGAGTCAACACAGGAGAAAGAGAGGGAACCAAATAGAAAGCCAAGTAAGATGGAAGCTATGAGAGTCATGGACAAAAGGGAAAGGGAGTAGGGCATAAGGCAATTCCTGAACAAAAAATTAAAAAGCTGTGAGGGCTCCTGATCCCGGTCTTGTGGCCTTGGTTAGGAGCGTGCTTCAAACACTTGCAGAGGACGCTCCAAAGTTACCCATACTAAAGTAAACTTTCAGATTCACCCATAATAATTAATTCCATGAGCTGTTTCCCTTTAAGAATCCGATATTAAGCCAAAGCTTTGTATCTCTTTTCACTCGTTTATGCAGTGGCAAATGCCAGACATTTTATCATTTCATCCATAAATATGTCAGTATGCATATAAAAACTATTTTAAAAATATGATTCATTCTTTCTCAGGAAGCCACTATCGTTTTTACAACATCAAAACAACAAAACAAATGAGAGAAGAAGATTATATGAGATGTGAAATTTCCTGGGATCCACATATGAGCGAGGTTAGAGGAATTCTCTGATGACAGTGAAGGGAACCCCAGAATGGTAGCAGTGAGGGTAGCATCCTAAAGAGCAGGAGTTACAAATAACCCAAAGCTCCAGGAGAGAAATTTCTTTTTTAAAAAAATGAAACTAACAGGAGACAGGGAAATTGTATTGAGAGGCTGTTGGAGCAAGTGGGAAGAGTTAGCAGTGGATACAGAGAAAGCTAGGCAGATGATAAGACTCCGGAAATTATTAATGCCAGAGCTAACAAAAAACTGTAAAAGAAAGGAAACATAATCATAGCATACTCTGATTATGCTTCAGCAGTAAACGATGTTTATTTAGTCACAACACTATAAAAATTGAATATTGATTTTTTTAAAATTGATACATTTCTACATGTAGAAATGATGACGAGTGAACCATGTGTACTAAATCCTTTTGTACCATAATAGAAAACACATCGGTAACTTATAAATTGATCTATTAAGAAATAGAGTTAAGTACTTAATTTTACATTGTGGAAATAAACACTAGAAAAAAACAATTGCAGTGCTTGCCTCTGGGAAGCAGGACTAGCAGGGTGGCAGGGTGGGGCATGGTTCATGAGGCTCTTTCTTTGTAAATTGTTTACTACTCTTTGACTTTAAAACTACTAGCGTGAATTTTTGTTAGAAATAAAAATTAGTTAAAATTTTTAAGTGATTTCTAAACCAAATTTACAGACTGTATGCAAGTAAACTGACTTCTCCAAAGATTCATTTGGTTACTTTTTTTTTTTAATGAATTTGTTTCTATTTGTTACTTATCAGCCTGAGTGGAGATTAAAAGTGAATAATATCGCTGAAGTCTTCTGGAAAACTTCTGCCAAATTTGTTACACGAGTATGAAGATTGACAGATTCCTTTGTGCCTTGGCTGGGATGTGAGCTTTTCAAAACACCATCTTTAGCTCTGGGAGTTTTCTCTATTGTTTGTACTCTATTGCAACCATTTCTGTTTTTATCTTTATTATTTCCTCTTTCTACTTAATTCACTCTTCCTTTTCTAGCTTCTTAATTTGAAAACTTAGATCATTGATTTTAAACTTTTTTCTTTTCTAAAATAGGCATTTAAATCTCCAAATTTCCTTCTAAGTACTACTTTGGCTGAGTTCCAAAATTTTGATAAATTATATTTTCATTATCACTAAATTCAAAATGTTTTCTAATTTCCCTTACAAGTTTTTTCACTGAGTATGGATTATTGATAAATGTGCTATTTCAAGATCCAAATATTTGGAGGATTTTCTAGATGGCTTATTGCCAGTGATTTCTAATTTAATTCCATTGCTGTCAGAGTATACACTCTGTATGATTTTAATCCTTTTAAATTTATTGAGATTTATTTCATGTCTCAGCAGATGGTTATTTTAGTAAATGTTCCATGTGCACTTGAGTGGGTAGTTGTTGGGCATACTGCTTGGTAAATGTCATTAGGTACATTTGATTGATGATGTGTTTAAGATTTTTATATCCGTACTGATTTTTCACCTACTTACTCTATCAATTACTGAAAGAATGATGTTAAAATCACCAACTATGATTATGGATTTGTCTATTTGGTTTTTGTCTTTTGGTTTTTCCGTTTTTGCCTCATGAGTTTTTGAAGTTCTTTTAGTAGGCACATACACACTTAGGATTATTGTGTCTTTTTGATGACTTGCCTCTCTTGATGTCTTCTAATGTTTTTGTCTTGAAGTCTAATTTATCTGATATTAATGTAGTAATGCCAGTTTTCTTATGCTCACTGTTGCATGATGTATTTTTTTCTGTTCTATTTGTATCTTTATATTCAGAGTGCGTCTCTTGTAGATGTCACATATTGAGTCTTGCTTTTTTATCCAACCATAAAATTTCTGCTTTTTAGTTGTTTTGTCCATTTATGTTTAATGAAATTATTCATAGGATTGGATTTAAATCTATCTCCTTCTATTCGTTTTCCATTTGCCCCTGTTTTTTGTTTCTGTTGCTTGTTTCCTGACTTATTTTGGGTTAATTGAATATTTTTTAGTATTCCATTTTGTTTTCTTCATTGGTTTCTTAGTTATATCTCTTTTATTTTAAATTTTTAGTGGTTGCTCTAAGACTGACAATATGCATCCTTAACAAAGTCTATTTAGAGTCCATGTTTTGCTTCTTCAAACTTCACACTTCATCTCTGGCCTTTGCACTTCCTATTTCATTCTTCCTGCTTTACACCTGGTACTTTTCACTTCCCACTTCCCACTTTACAAATGTAATAAGTTTACAATCGTATAATTCCATTTACTCACTCACTCGTCCTTCGTGCTACTGTTGTCGTATCTTTTGCTCCTACAAATGTTGTAAAATTCCCTTACAACATTGTTAATTTTGTTTTAAATAGTGTGTTCATTTTCAAGCAAATAATGAAAAGAAAAATAATGTCATCGTTGAAATGTACCCTCTTATTTGCCGTTTTCTTGGGGTTCTTCTTCCCCCTTTAGGTCTGAGTTTCCCTCTGCGTCATTTCCTGTTAGCCCGAAGAACACCCTTTAGCATTTCTTGTGGTGCAGGTCTTCTGGTGAGGAATCCTCTAAGATTGTATTTATCTGAAAATGTCTTTATTTCATCCTTTTTATTGAAAAATACTTTCACTGGATATGAAATTGGAGGTTGACAGAGTTTTTCTTTTTGTTTTTGTTTGTTTTAATTTTAGCGCTTTAAACATGCCATTCCATTATATTCCATTGTATGTAACATGCTTTTTTCTCTGGTCGCTTTCAAGATTTTTTACTTTTTATTTTCAGTAGTTTGATGTATCTAAGTGTGATTTTCCTGATATTTCTATTGCCTGGAGTTCGGTTCTTTCTCATATCATTAAGTTGATGATTGTCATTCAATTTCAGAAATCATCGGTCGCTATTTCTTCAAATATTGCTTGTTTCTTTTTCATGTCTTCTCCTTCGGACATTTCTTTCACATGTTTGTTAGACCATTTGTCCCACAGGTCCCTAAGGATCTGTTTATTTTCGTTAAAATTTTTTCCTTTCTGTTCTGCAGATTAGAGAAGCAATTGTACTTCAATTCTTAAATCTGTACATGGTTCCTTCTAGATAGATAGATATTTTCCATTTCTCTGCTGAAATTCTCTAGCTATTTACTCATTAAGGCATAGTTTTCCTTAACTCTTCCATATTTTTTATTTTTTTCTTAAGATGTTTATAGCAGCTGCTCTGAAGTTTTTGTCTGGTAAATCCAGCGCCTGAGCCACCTTGAGCTTGGTTTTCATTGACTTCTTTTGTTCTTCACTATGGGTCGTATTTTTTCTGTTTCTTTGCATTTCTGGTAATTTTTTTATTCTGCAGTGGATATTGTTCATAATACATTGTAGAGACTCTGGCTTCTGTTATCTTCCTTAAAAGAGGGTTAATTTTTATTCTAGTAAGCAGATAAATTACTGGCTGATCACCTTGAACTTGTGTAGGTTTGGCTTTTCACTCTGTTGAAGAGGATCTGCATAAAGCCCCTCAACTTAGCTTCTTGTGGAGGATTGGTATTAGGCTTTCTTGGATCAGATTGAGAAAGTAAGGCTTACTCTAAGGCATGGTCCTCACTCCTAAGATGTGACCTTTCTGGTCTCAAAGCTGGGTGCTTGAGGTATTAACAAGATGTAATGCTGTCTCTCCACTCGAGCTGTACAGGATCTCCAACATCCCCCAGCCCTGCTTAACCTTTATTATTTCTGTTCCATACTCAATTGTGCAGCACTTGTTCTTCGGGAAGCCTTGCATTGTCTTGCCCTGTACATATGTAGCACAATCCTCAGCCAAGGACTCAGGGAGAGCTTCCTTCCTCTCTGGTGCTCTGCCCAGCAGATTCCAGCCACTTCAGGAACCCCAGACTCTGATCTATGTTTCCTCACATCAATAGGACTACTATGCTCTGCTTAGAGCTCAGCTCTCCACACCATAGTTGGGAAATTCCCAAGCAGAAAGTTGTAATGTGTGGCTTATCACATGAGTTTCTCTCAGGGATCATCCTTTGCATTGCTTGTTTTCCAATATCTGACAAGAGTTGCTTCATATGTTTTTTCAAGTTCTGTGATTTTTTACCACAGGAGGGATAATCCAATACCAGTTGTTCCATCCTAGTCCCGAAGCAGAAACTAGCCGGGATTTGAGTCAAAAACCAAAAACGAAAACATTTTCTGAATCTCTTGCAATTTTCCAACTCTATAATATTCATATTTATGAAAGCTAATAAGAATGTAAATGCTTTAATCTATTAAGGAATTTAATATTAACTTGCAAAACTAAGCCAATTAGACCAACTTGGCCTTTTGGAAACACTGTGCTGCTCTGAGACGGGCCATTAGGGCTGAATGATTAGTTAGAAAGCCCTCCTCTAGATGGAAAATGGATAGAGTCTGGATAGAAAAAGAAAAAAATATTTGAGTCTGTAAGAAGCTACACCTAGAGTTGCACAGCATCAAACAGCCTACTATTTTTGTAGAGCAGGATGGTTAAAGGTCTAACAAAATGTCAGGGAGTATAGGCAGAAGGATAACACTACCTCATATCCGAAAGTGAATTTCTTAATTGGGCCTCTCACTAACCCCCTGAAAAAGGCAACAATCTGTTATCATTCCCATTTTACGAACGAGAAAACTAAGAATTGAAGAAGTCAATTGACTTTTCCCACCTCACGTGGGTAGATGATAGAATTCAGAAGGCAAAGTCACTGTGAGTAAATTTACCAGTTATGCCCTGTTACATGGGCAGCTCAGGTCAGTCCTGAGAATAGATGGAACATATGGCTAACTATGGGGTGTAATTTGAGAGATGCCAAATCATTCACTCTCTAGTTTATCACAGGGCCTAAAATTTCAGCATTAGTCATTCATTTTAGCTTGAGCCATCCATGACCTGTTAAAATGGAAATCTAATTACCTTACATTTGTACAGCAATTCACATTTTTCTAAATGTGTTTTACATGTAATAATAATACTTAACACTTATTATGAGCACTTTCTACGTGGTAGGCACTATTTTTTCAGTGTTTTGCATATATTGACTATTTCTATCTGTACAATAATTCTAAGGGAGGGGTACTATAAATATCTCCATTTTACATATGAAGAAAGTAAAGCATAAAACGATTAAATGTCTTGCCTAAGGTCATACAATTAGGAAGTAAGACATTAGGATTTGATTCTAGATCCAGGGTTCTTACTTTTAACCATTAAACTACTTGTTTGCTATGCTATCAGATTGAGTTCAAAGTCCTACAATGTGAAGGCATTCTTAAATCACTGTTTACAGATGAACCAATGGAGACCCAGAAAATATGAATGATTTGCCCAGGGTTCTCCAGCTAATTATTAGTCGATTCTTAACTAATCCTGAGAATCATGACTCCTGGTCAACTCTTTCCAATATATGAAGCCAAAAGGATTATAGGTAAGTCATTGTTAGCAAAAAAAAAAAAAAAAAAAAAAAAAAAAAAAAAATTGAAAAAAAAAAAAAAAAAAAAAAAAAAAAAAAAAACCAGATTGGACAAAGACAGTTACATTTTGATGAGAGCGAAGGTAAAATATTCTGAGAAGCAAAGAAGCGGCTGGAGCATTTTGAGCCCCTAGATGGTGATGGGAAATATTGATTTCATTCCACAAATGTTTATTGAGTCCCTAACTTTGTTCTTGGTACAGGAATTTATCTATGAAAAAACAAACAAAAATCTCTGCTTTCATAGGATTTACATTCTAGCAGAATATAAGAAAATATTACTGATGATACAGAAGAATTATATTAAAAATAAAGAGGTGCAATACAAAGCAGAATTGAAAGTGAATTCAGCTAGAAATTTTTTTCAAACCTACTCCTTTAATAGCTCGTTTATTTCCTACATGCTTCTTTCAGGAAACAATACGCTGATACATAAAATGTGGGTAACTTGAGATTTTTCAAAATACAATGTCAAACTTGTTGTTGATAGTGTAAGTTACAGACTATCAAAGAAAGGGATAAGTTCTCCGAAATAATAAGATAGGATCAGATGGAGCTGTAAAGACACAGATTTTGCAGCCTACTAGAGCACAATAAAATCTTGGAGAAAGTTGCCCCGCCTTAAACAACAGGTTGCAATTTATCAATAAAATCTTCCAAAATTCTTCTTTTGGAAAGTCCTCTCTAGGTTATCAAAAGTTCTGACAACTGAAAAGCGGAATGCTGGCAGCTAGGACAGGTGGAGATCACTGAAGGGGAGGAGGGCCGGTGAACTCACTCTAGTCCTATGCAAACTAACTTCACCGCCACTGCTTTAAAGGGGTCTAGCATCTCCAGTTCTCTACTTGGATTTACTCTAACAAACTCATCAGAACTGACAAGGGATGAACTCTTAGTTCAGGGTAGAAAAACCTCTGCTTTGAAGCTTTAGCCGGAGTTGCTAGGCAGCAACATTTTCCACACCGAGCGAGCCAGCTCTTGCTTTTGTCAGCAGTTGTCAATCATGCCCAGCAGGAAAGAGCCTCCAAGAAAAGCTTATTTTTCTCCTCTCTCTTGCTGGTCCCAACCACACCAATTCTGTGGGATCTCTCCAGGACCACACTTAACCTTCAGGGATTGATGGCTCCCAATACCATTTCACTCCTAGACTCAGGAAGATGTTCCCTCTCTCCAAACCATGCCTCTGCTCACCCAAGACAGCCTGAAGTTCCAGAAGCCTTCACTCTTTGGACCCCAGCACTTTCTTTTACATTGAAATGCAAATCCAGTCCCTGTCATTGACAGGTTTGGGTGAATGAATTTATCAAATCTTTTGCACTGGAAAGGTGGGTGTGGTAGAGGTGGGGGAGCTGAGCAGAAGAGCTCCCTGCAAGGAAGGGAGGAGCAGGGAGAGGAAGAGGCATTGGCAAGGGGAACAAGGAGTCCAGGAAGGGAAGCCAGGACCTCTGGCAACAAAATTGTCAGCTCCTCAGTTTCCCCAAGGGCTGGTCTTGTACTTGGCAACTAAGCCATGGTCTCTCACAAACCAGTCTGAGCAGCATCCTGCTGTCCAATCGTGTAAATCAAGAATGGCAACTGGAAGTCAAGATGGAGGCAGGTATGGGGAGGCTGGGATGTGCTGCCAACGTTCCTCTCCGGGAATAAAGAACCATTTACTCCCAGCTGCTGGACTGTTACCGGCACTCCACCCTCAGCCGTCAGCCCCCTTCAGGGATTGCCTCAGCTGACGGAAACTGCCTGACCAAGATCACCTCTCTTTCCCAAGAGATCCCACATATAATGACTGATCAACACAGCAGGATAAAGGCCTCTCCCATGACACCTCTTCAGTTTCATCTCATCGTCATACCTCCCCCCATGGTTGGCTGAGGCATCTGTTAAGACTGCATCACAGCTCAGCTTCTCCTACCGCCCAGTTCTGCTTCCTTTCCTTCCCTTCCACAGGGGTTGATTTCAAGACCACACCCTAACAATCTGCACACCAGTCACCATCTCAGGGTCTGCTTCCTGGGGACCCCAAAGTGCAATAACCAGGCTGGGAGACTTCCATTTCCCAGATGAAGCTAATCCCATCCTACACCATTAAATACATGAGAAGACTAGGACGTCTTGGACTGCTACACATGGCTGCCTACTGCACTGTTTAGGCTAAAACTGAGAAATTTAGCTCAATGATGAAAGCAGTCCAAACAGACCCAGTGAAGTCCTCCTCTGTCCCTGAGGGAGGTTCTGGAAGCTTACCTTCTCAGACGTCAGACAACAAAAAAAAGATGATCCATTTCACTCAACAAGCATTCACTGAATATGAACTCTTTCTCGAGCACAAAATTATTTGCTGCCATTATTGTCACCATCATAATTATTGCCATCGTCATTGTCGACATTGTTACTAGTTAGTATTTCAAGTGGTGTCTCCAGACCGGGTATTCCAGGAATTGAGAAACAAATCACTATCCATTCATATTCCCATTACAGATTCATAGACAAAGATGCTCTCCCCTTTTAGTCTTCATATTTCTGATAGAAGTATACTTAGTTTTCAAACTGCCCAGCTGTAGACATTTCTCCATCTGCTTGATCGTTCCAATTGCCTTTCTCTAGAACTGCCTCACTCTTGCTGGGGTTTTCTAAGTCGTAGTGATCCTGTATGTTTCAATATGGCTAAACCAGAGTTTTGAGCCCAGGTGAGACTATACTTTTTTGGTTTGCTTCCAGTGATCTCACTGAAGATGTCCAGCCAGCGTTTGTGGTAAAGCTATTCACTGTGTCAGAGGGACTTTAGGGTTTCTCTGAGTGTATCTGATGTTCAAAGTCCATCCCCATATGCAAAATTCGAACCATTGTATTTCCTCACACACTACCTTCACCCTCACTGACACTCAGCTGCTAATTTTCTTGTGAGCTCTCTGTAATTATCTTTGCTGGTTGACATTTCATTCCTTCAAACAATTTAATATCTCCTGTAAGCTTAGAAGCTTGATTTCAGAAGTCCTCTGCCGGTATGTTCACAATCATGAAAAATAACTAGTTCCATCCTGCCCTCTCAGAATTCCATTATTTAGAGCTCCATGAAGTGCCCACATTCTTACCTTTTGTTTCTTGCCTTTAATTTATATTATTTTCCCCTCATAACATAATCATCCTACGAATTCCATGATGATGCATGCTGGGGACTGAGACAGTGTGGTGGCAACCGTAGGGTTACCCTAAGATATACACTGATGCAGACATTCCATGGGCATACCTACTGGTCATTGGTGATTCATTGTTGGCCAAAAGAACCTAGGAAGTCTTGTCCATGTTTTCCCTCAGTCAGTCCTGCAGTGGCTTCTGAACTCCTTCATTGGCCCTAAACCTGCGCCACTTTCTGCTTGTGACCTGACCAATTTCAGTGTCCGGGGTATGATCTCTTTAGCCTTCCTCAGGCCAAATTCACTCCCAAGTGACTCCAAATAGACTTAGAATAAGAACAGACCAGAAAGGTTCTTGTGAAATTATCATGTTTGAGACGTGGGCTAGTTATCTTAGGAAGAATAAGATCAATAACTTCCAATGTAGACAGTAACAACACTGTGTAAAACATCACTCTGGCATTCAAGATGATACTTTTCAAACATATTTTGGACAAAATCTTGAGATTCTGCTATTTATTAGAGACTGTAAGGAGTCACGTGTGCATAATTTACAATATCACAAGGATCAAAAGCACCTGTTCTCTCACATTGATCCATGGATAACTGGGAAAGGGGGCATTTATAAGGTGTGAATATAAAACCTCTATTCTTCCTGGCTGTGAATCATATCTCTAAACATAGATTTGCGTGTGTGTGCATGCATACAATTGCGGCATCTTCCCTGTTGACTCAAAGGATTTTATTTCAACTTTTCATTTCTAAGAAGTCCCTGTTCTTTCCTATTCCTGTATGCCTGAGTCACCTCCCCCACCCCCTTTGCTCACTGTAAGATAACAGAGATGGATTTACACAACTAAAGCACAGGGTATTTTTAGGAACAAGCTGCTAAAGTTGCTTGTCTTGATGGGAATCAAAACCACCATATCATACTTAGGACAAAGCTTCTCATCTGATGACTACTGACAAGGCAGCATGCAATTTGTGCATCTGGAATCACAGGTGTTGAAAACTTGACTGGGATTCAATGCTTTGTTCTTGTAAATTTCTAGATACACCACAAATCTATTCAGGTTATTGGTAACAACAGATAGATAGATAGATATGACAAATAGAAATGGCAAGCAATAGGATATATTGGAGTATATGAGGAAGCCATTTGGTGTAAACCTAATTCGGCCTGACTTTGCTTTTTCCAAAAGGGCCTGACTGTGGCCGTTGAGCACACATTGTATATCTGCTTTAAACATTTACTATGGCAAGAACAAATGCCCTTAAGATAAAGGTGCAACTTCCCCCCACATTGGCATTTCCTTAGGGATAAGCATCTTTCCTTAGGCTAGAAACTGATTACTGTGCTCACCTGTGACTGCCCAGCTCACCTGTGACCACCCAGCCTGGGACAACAGGCCTGTCACCCTGCTGTGTACCCTGAGACAGCAGAGCTACCTGCTGTTTCCATCAATCGCTGTGCCATCAGAGCAGTCTCCCTGCTATTGTAAAAGGGACATTTCAATCATATGTGAAACATCCTGTTTGGGGGTATATAACCACTCTGTGTGCCCCACTTCTTCGGTGCCCTTTCTTCCTTCTGGAAGAAAGGCCCTGGGCCATGGTCCTCAGATTTTAGCTCAGAATAAACTCTCCCAAATTTTCATTTATAGATTGGTTATGGATTATTTTCGTCAACAGATAGATAGATAGATAGATAGATAGGTACACAGGTTTAGTTTATATGTTTGGATGCTTTTTTCTTTAGCCACTCTAAATATTTGACTTGGTAATTTACCTGTGCTTAACATAGGCTGAGTGTCATCTATTTTTATTTCCTGTTACTATTACTCCACAGGACACTTAACGCTTCATCACTCAGCCATGTAGCTGAGTGGTGGAAAGTTGGAGTTCAACTACTTGGCATATAGCAAGATATAAGGTAACAGGAAAAGTAGACTAACTAAAAGAAGTGTTCAATCAGAGTGTTGAATTTAAACAGATCTACAGATAGGAAGTTTTCAGGCCTATGAGTGACAAGGATGTCCTACTGGTCTATAAGATTATAACTTCATTACTAAGCCTAAATCATGAATACTTACCAGAACCAGGCATTAACATAATTTTGTAGGTGGTACTACAAGATCTCCCTACTCCAAGCAAATCCAGTTGCTACTTTACCCACAACCTGGGGAAATAATGAGAAACCTGGACTCCCAGGTTATATGGGTGAACAGTGGGATAAAGAACAGAACTTAGGTCTGGGAATTCTCACTTTCTGTTAAAGCACAAGTGTCATAATTTCCTCCTTGTTCTTTCCCCAGAAGTAAAATTCCAAAGAAATTCCAATGAACTATGATCTAATCTATGATTTTGCATTATCAATAAAATTACAATGGGATTTTATGATTCATATTTCATTCTACCTCATGCCATTTAGAAGTTTTCAATGATCATTTCTGATACTTTCCAGTGTCTTTATATATACTTTTTATGTTTATCTTCCTTCTTTCCTTCCTACTTTTGGTCTTTCCTTCCTCCCTTCCTTCCTTCTTTCTTTTACTGAAACTTCTATGATTTTTACGATTTTCATTGCTAATTCTATGTAGGTAAAGACAGCTACAAAGAGAAAACCTTGTTCACACATGAACAATGGTTGTTACACTCAGAACTGTTTGTTCTTCTGGCATTTTCTGAATGCAGCTGAAGAGACAGTGTGTCTGTCAACATCTGGTCTGTAGCAGACTGCCAGACTATAACGTTATTCCAAGGGTCCGGAGATTAGAGTAAATGAAATAGTTTCCTGCCACAACTAGAAGGGCCCACAAGGAAGAATATACAACTATGTACTGGGGGGCCTTGGGGAGAAAAATGGAAGAGTTTCCCCTTTCTAGTTTCCTTTATTACATTAATTATTTAGAAGGACAAGAAGGAGGGAGAATGCAGTTGCCATATGTCAGTCACTTTCACATGCAATAAAATTCTTTTTATCACCTTTATTTGCTGCTTGGCAACTTATTTGCTCTTGCTTTGAGGACTGAAAACTGATTTGTGAAAGCCAAATATTATTAAGTTGTTCCAGGCTTCCAAAGTTATTTTGCCTTTTGAAACAATAATACCCCTAAACATAGTCACAAGAACCTTCTCTCCCTTATAATTTTTGAGATTCATCCTGTATATACAATTAACAAAAACATCCACTAAGTGTCCAGCTTTAGACATGGGGACATGTTTCATTTTGTAGGTGTGTGTACAAGAGTGCACATGCCAGGGAAGGAAGTCAGATCATTAAGGTGTGAATAACATAGGCCAATGGTCAACAGATCTGGGTTCTAGGCTCGACTCTGCCATTCTCTTGCTGCATGACTTTGGGAAAGGAAATTCACTTCACCGAGTTTTAGTCGTCTCATCATATATTAAAGACTCTACATCGACACTGGTTTTGTACATTTCTCCTTGTGTTCCTTCAAATTTTTATTGTAACTCTCCATTGAATGTCATTCAGTTCATAAGAACCCATAACTATTTCTTCATTGAGGAAACTACATTGATCAAAAGTATTCACTTTTTTTTTTTACAATTTATTACATTTTCTCTTGAATTCTACATTAATATTAGAATGACTCTTTTCTTTTTTTAACCATATGGATTGAGGCATATTGACTCATATCAGCAGCTTTATCATACAAATAACTATCAGCTGAATTGAATAGCCTCTTTACAATATGTCAGTCTGATCTCGTAACTTTTAATCTCTATTAGGTTATTGAAATTCTCCAGTCAAAATATTAACCTCTCCCCCTCTTCCAAACACAGGCTAGTGTTGGGCTTGCAGTAGCTTGATGAGAAAGAGCCCAGAGGGTGGAGGAGAAAGAGAGGAGTGAGGGAAAGAGTGGAGCTCAGCAAAACATGTGTTCTGCTCTCTTGTCCTCTTCCTCATTCTTGATACTGTTCCTCAGCTGGTAAATGGAAAAAGGGTTCTCTTAATGTGACTGTGCAAGGGACATTGAGGACTTCTGATTTGTTGACTATAAATGTTATTCTCTTTTGTGAGCAACCACAAGGCAGTAATGACAAGGCAGCTAACTCTTTATTGTTTGTCGTCTTAGCTGAACCAGCTCTGTATCTACAGATACAGATACGTTGGTAGGAGAAGAGGAACTAGTCAAGTACTCCCTGGCTTTACAAACACTAGGCACTCCTAAAAGGAAATTTTCTAATCCTCCTCCTCCACCTTGCCCTCTCTGTTCAGGGAAAGGAGATGGGGAGGCAGGAACGTCAGTTCTACTGAAATGACATTTCTCAGCAAGCCTTATGGGGAGATGCCTAGCAGATCAGTTGGTGGTACTTTTACATTAGAATGGGGAGCTGTGGGTGCTACACTCAATTTCAAGGAAAACAGGATTTATGTTATAAAATCTGCATGTTTCTTTTAACCTCTTTTTAAAATTTTTGTTTTAGAACTACCTCTAATAAATGCCTTACATAGAAATTCTGACTAATATAAGAGTCTTTGCAGTTTAACAAAAGAATTTAACTCTTGTACGCTTATTGTAATAATTGGCAAGCTTGGTCTTGCTTTCATTGTCTTTTTAAAAATGCTTGCTATTTCCTTTGTTTTCTATATTTTTTAATTTACGGTTTATTTTTGCTTCTCTCCCCCACTTCTCTTGTGTTCTGAGAGACAGATACCCTGTTTTATTTTTTAATTTCTACTATTGGCTACTGCTGTGATTAATTACATGAATATTGGGTGAAATGGGTGAAAGGGATTAAAAAGCACAAACTTAAGTTATAAAATAAAAATTCATGGGGATATAATGGACAGCATGAGAACGATAGTTAACAATACTGTATTGTATATTGGAAAGTTGCTAACAGAGTGGATCTTAAAAATTTTCAACACAAGGAAAAAAATTGAAGCTATGTATAGTGATGGATGTTAACTAGACATTGTGGTGATCATTTCACAATATAGACAAATATCAAATCATTATGTTGCATACCTGGAACTAATATACTGTTATATGTCAATTGTGTCTAAATTTTTAAAAAAATAACACAAATATTTAAGCCAAATAAAAGTTATAACTAGTAGTTTGACACATCAGGGCAAAAAGCACCAATTTTTTTCCTTTTTTTTTTTTTACTGTTTTGTTGGTAAACATTTTTATTATTGATGTTTTGCCTAGAAAAATATTGAATTCTTTGTTTATGTTTAAATTTTTTAAATGCCACCAGCCTTCAACAAACATTTAAACAAACTGTGGTACATGCATACCATAGACTATTACTCAGTAACGAAAAGGAAGAACTATTGATATACATAATAACTTAGATAAATCTCCAAGGAATTACATTGAGTGAGTAAAGCCTCTCCCAAAAGATGACATACTGTATGGTTCTATTTATACAACATTCTTGAAATGAAAAAATTTTAGAAATGGAGAACAGATTAGTGGCTGCCAGGAGTTTGGAATAGAAGGGCAGGGAGTTGGGGTGGGAGGAAGGTTGGTGTGGTTATAACAGGGCAACATGAGGGATCCTTGTGGTGATGGAAATGTTCAGCTTCTTTACTGTGGTGGTGGATACACAAACCTACATATGTGATAAAATTGTACAAAATACACACATACAAACCCAACAAAATACATACGCATACAAATGAGTACAAGTAAAGCTGGAGGAGTCTGAATAAGATTGGTGGATTGTAACAACATCGATATACTGGTTACGATATTATACTACAATTTTACAAAATGTTACCATTAGGGGAAACTGGGTAAAGGGTACATGGGATCTCTCTGTCTTATTGATTACAACTGCATATGAATTTACAATTATCTCAGTAAAAAATTCAGTTAAAAAAGATTCACCAGGGGACTGGTCCCATGGTGTAGTGGTTAAGTTCAGCACACTCTGCTTCAGCAATCTGGGTTCACTGGTTTGGAGCCTGAGTGAGACCTACACTGCTCACCAGCCATGCTGTGGCAGTGACCCACATATAAAGTGGAGGAAGACTGGCATAGGTATTAGCTCAGGGCTAATCTTCCTCAGCCAAAAAACAAAATAAAATAAAAAAGATTCACCAGGATTTAGATCCAAATAGGTCTTGGTCACTTTACATAAACCTTTCCCTTATACCACCATGAATCACTCTCATTTTTGAACACTACTCTTTCTTAAGATTAAGGTCATATATGTTTGAAATTTTTGCTTCAGTCCTGTTCGTTCTGGCCTTTTTTTCTTGTCTATATTTTTAGATCTCTCTTCTTTACTCTCCACATCCAATATTCTCTTTTTTACCATGTTGTTCTCTTAGCTCTTTTCCTCTTTATCCTGGAAGAGTTTTGACATGGTTCTATAGAGTCTACAGCACAGATTTGATTTTCTATAGTGTTAATTCTGATAATTTTTTACATTTTTATATTTTATATTTTTTATTTTTATATATTTTATATTTTTACATTTTACATTTACATTTTTACTTCCTTTTGACATTTTTTTATCCAAGTCCTTTTCTGCCCATCGTTCAACCAACTCCTTTTCCTTTTCAATATTTTGTTTTATCTTCCCATTTTTGATCTTTTGCTTCACATAATCCACATTTTTAAGAGCACAATATAGACAATATCTAAAATTAACTAGTTCCTTGAAGTAGGTGTTTATCAAAAGTTAGCTCTTTTTCAGCCTCTAGAGCATTGCATTATCATCTTTCACGCTAGAGAAACATTCTTTTGTTTTGCATAATTTTAAGTTTACTCATCCCTAAAAAAAGGAGATTTGTATTGAGTCCTGGCAACTGTCCATAAACAGAGTGTGTAGTTTCTTCTTGTTTCCTTTTACTGTTCATCAAGCTACCATCAAATTCTTTCTCTTCGCTCATAACTCAGAAGTCTATTCCTAGATAACTTTCTGGATTTTTGCGCCTTTTTCCCTGGTATAAATTTGCAGGCCTTAGGAAATTTCTTTTGATCTTTTTACCTGGTTTCATTTCATGAGGAGTGGAGTTTATTCCAGAATTCTTTGACGTTCTGTATTTCTGCCCCTTCCAGAGACAGTTCTTTCAGATTCAGTCCCTTGCCACCACCTAGTTCACATCCCAAATACAAGTGCTCTCAGCCATCTTACATTATCAGAAACTGTAGCTCTGTGGTGGGGAGAAGGGGGAATGGCCATGAGTCTCATAACCCTGGGAAGCAGCTCTTGTATAATAAGGTGTCTGTCCCTCTCTCGCTCTCTCTCCCTCACCTCCCACCCTGTTGTTGAATGCTTCTGTCTGTGTGGTAGGGGGACTAGCCCCATGCTTCTGACTCAGAGCTTCATCTCAAATAATCTTAGTTGATAAATTTATAGTGCTGTTAATAGAAACTTTCTATGTTTTCCCAAACAGTGGTGAATAATCCAGAAATTCCCATGAAGCATTTTAAGCACAGGAATAACACAAGATTCATATTTTCAAAAGACTGTTCAGACAACAGTATAGAAAATGTTTGATATCAGTTGGGAGTGAAAGCAGGAAGTCATATTAGGAGAACATTGTAAGAGTCCAAGAAAGCAATGACAAGACTGGAACCGGGGAAACAGCAGTGGAGATGGTGAGGAATGGAGAGATTCACAAGAGGTTTACAAGGTAGAGTTGACCTGCGTTGACTTCCTCTGTGGCAAGCAAGTTAGTTCAAGGGAAACAGCTGTAACTGTGCTAAACGGAGAAATTGGAGGCTTGGATGTGACTTCAGGTGAGTACCTTGGAATGTTAAGCTGTTTAATTTATTAAGGAAGAGATGCTAATATAGTAGACAAACCAACAATCCTCCCTAAACGTGTTTAAAGTTTTTTTTTTCTATTTGTTATCAACCCCTGAATGCCATGTTTATTTAATTCTGTCTCAGCCAGGTAACTTTTTAGAAAATTTCTTGATTTTGTGATAACAACGAGTCAGTAGCATTAGCCTGCCTTAAATGGATATCAAAACTGGAGAAATCACAGCGTCGGTTGGGGCCGTTGTCTAGGTTGCCATCTAGTGACCAAAATTCTGCACAGCAGACGAGGATGTCGCAACTAAGAGTGATCCTGCTGCTTGAAATACACGTGTGTTAGTATCCTCATATATCCAGTACATAAGGTGAACGCCTGCCAAATGCAATCCAATTAACTAGCTGTGTGATTTGAGGCAAGCAACTTCATCTCAGCAGGTCTCAGTTTCCAAATCCATAAAATGTAAGCTAGTGCTATCTCATTTCTAAGGTACTAAAAACGTTTTTTTCCTTGCAAGCAGGTTAAAATAACTCTCTAGGATGAGAAATATATCTTTTATTTTAATTTAGTCACCCAAATTGCTTATTGTGTAGCTAGCTTAAAGTCCTCTGAATGACGTCAAATTTTGAGAGCTCACATTCAGCAGTTTAATCTCGCTCCACGTTCCCTGTTGCTTCAAGTAATTCTCCATATTGCTAACCCTAGTTATTTTTCTAAGGGCCAAATCAAATAATAAAAGAATATTATATAACTATTTGAAACACTTCAATTGGTCTCAGTAAGCCATAGCTTGAGCTTACTCCAAGATTTTACTTATTCATCCCTGTCTGAAAAAAGGGGACATACAACTCCTATATGTAATATATAATATTGGAGATATGTTATCATCTTATTATTTGATTGATAAATACTATGCATGAACACTGAACTAATATTGTGATACATAATGAAACTAACATAAAAACAGAAATCTTTAAAGGATAAGATAAAGCCAAAATAAAATAACGTCATTTTATTTATTGATTTCAGAAAAAAGAAAATGTTTGCTTTCACTAAAATAATACCTTGGTTCTTTTAAAAGAAGAAAAAATTGTGTTCTGTATTAGCCCATATATTTACCATTTCAAGTGCTCTTCATTCTTTTGTGTAGATTCAGATTTCTATGTGGTTTCAATTTCCTTCTACCTTAAAGACTTCTTTTAAGATTTCTCGTAGTGCTGGTCTGCTGGTATTAAATTTTTTCAGTTTTTAGGCACCTGAAAAAAATCTGTGTTGTTTTTAATTTTTGAAGTATATTTTTGCTGGGTATAGAATTCTAAATTAACAGGGTTTTTTTTTTTCTTTCAGTGCTTTAAAGATGTTTCTCCACTATCTTTTCTTGTTCACTTGCATTGTTTCCAACAAGAGGTCTGCTGCAATACTTTTTTGTTCCTCTGTATGTAATTTGTGTTCTTACTCTAGCTCTTTTAAAAGATTTTTCTCTTTATTACTTATTTTAATCAATTTGATTAGAATATACCTTGGTGTAATATTCATCTTTCATCTGCTTGTGATTCATTGAGATTCTTAAATCTGTAGATATATAGTTTTCATCAAATTTGGAAATTTTCAGCTATTATTTCTTCAAAACCTTTTGCCCTCAGTCTTTACTTCCTTTTTGAAACTCTGTGTACATTATGCCACTTGAAATTGTTCCAAAGCTCTCTGATATTCTTTAATGTTTTAATAGAATAATTTTCATGCTATGTTTTCAAGTTCACTAATGTCTTTTTCTTTTGAAGTGTCTAATGTACTGTTAATCCCATTCAGCATATTTTTCATCTTAGACGTTGTATTTTCCCTTTTTTCCCAATTATTTTATTGAGGTCGTATGTTTTATAACATTGTGTAATTTCAGGTGTACGTTATTATTTATCAGTTTTTGTATAGACTATATTGTGCTCACCAACAATAGTTTAATTTTTGTCTGTCATCATACATATGTGCCCCTTACCCCTTTCGCCAACCTCCCAATCCCCTTCCTCTCTGGTAACTACTAACCTGTTTTCTTTCTCCATATGTTTATCTTCCACATATGAGTGAAATCATGTGGTGTTTGTCTTTCTCTGTCTGGTTTATTTCACTTAACATCATACCTTTGAGGTCCATCCCTGTTGTTGTAAATGGGATGATTTTGTCTTTTTTATGGCTAAGTAGTATTCCATTGTATATATACACCACATCTTCTTTATCCAATCATCAGTCGATGTGCAGTTGGGTTGCTTCCACATCTTGGCTATTGTGAATAATGCTGCAATGAACATAGGGATGCATAAGTCTCTTTGAATAGTTGATTTCAAGTTCTTTGGATAAATACCCAGTAGTGGGATAGCTAGGTCATATGGCATTTCTATTTTTAATTTTTTGAGAAATATCCATACTGTTTTCCACAGTGGTAGCACCAGTTTGCATTCCTACCAGCAAAGTATGAGGGTTCCCTTTTCTCTACATCCTCTCCAATATTTGTTATTTTTTGTTTTGGTAATTATAGCCATTCTAATGGGTATAAGATGATATCTCGTTGTAGTTTTGATTTGCATTTCCCTAATAATTAGTGATGTTGAACATCTTTTCACATGTCTGTTAGCCATCTGTATATCTTCTTTGGAAAAATGTCTCTTCATATCCTCTGCCCATTTTTTGATTGAGTTTTTTGTTCTTGTTGTTGAGTTGTATAAGCTCTTTATATATTTTGGAAATTAACCCCTTGTCAGATATATGATTTGCAAATATTTTCTCCCAGTTGGTGGGTTGTTTTTTGTTTTGTTCATGGTTTCCTTTGCCTTGAAGAAAGCTTTTTAGTCTGATGTAGTCCCATTTGTTTATTTTTTCTTTTGTTTTCCTTGCCTGAGTAGACATGGTATTCAAAAAGATGCTGCTAATACTGTTGTCAAAGAGTCTACTGCCTACATTTTCTTCTAGGAGTTTTATGGTTTCAGGTCTCAATTCAAGTCTTTAATCCATTTTGAGTTAATTTTGTGTAATTAATTCAAGATGTAAGATAATGGTCTACTTTCATTCTTTTGCATGTGGCTGTCCAGTTTTCCCAACACCATTTATTGAAGAGACTTTCCTTTCTCTATCATATGTTCTTAGCTCCTGTGTCAAAGGTTAGCTGTCCATAGATGTGTGGTTTTATTTCTGGGCTTTCAATTCTGTTCCATTGATCTGTGTGTCTGTTTTTGTGCCAGTACCATGCTTTTTTGATTACTATAGCTTTCTAGCATATTTTGAAGTCAGGGATTGTAATGCTTCGAGCTTTGTTCTATTTTTATCAGGATTGCTTTAGCTATTCGGGGTCTTTTGTTGTCCCATATAAATTTTAGGATTCTTTGTTCTATTTCCATGAAGAATATCATTGGGATTCTGATTGGGATTGCATCGAATCTGTAGATTGCTTTAGGTAATATGGACATTTTAACTGTGTCTATTCTTCCAATCCATGAGCATGGAATATCTTTCCATTTCTTTGTGTCATCTTCAATTTCTTTCAATAATGTCTAAATTATAAGACATTATTGAAAGTCTCTAGAACATTCATCTAGAAGTTCAATGTGGATCTTTTTTTTATATCATCTATATCTCCCCTAAAACTATTCATTCCCCTGAACATACTTGAACATATGGAATATATTAATCATAGCTATTTTAACATTTTTCTCTCCTAATTCTATTATCTGTGTTATTTCTGAGTCTGTTTCTAATTGATTTATTTTCCTCCTCATTGTGGGTTATCTTTCTTGTTTCTTTGCATGTCTGGAATTTTTTGATTGGATGCCAGACATGGTGAATTTTATATTTTGGCATGCTAGATTGTTTGCGTTCTTTTCAGTATTCCTAATCTTTGTTGTGGAATGCAATAGAGTTCCTTAGAAACATTTCAATCCTTTTGTAGCTTGCTTTTAAGCTCCATTAGGCAGAACCAGAGCTGCCTTCAGTCTCAGCAACTACTCTCAACCAGGGAAGATTTTGACCCTAAGGGAAGGGGACATTTGGCAAAATGGAGACACTTCCAGTTCTCACAACTAGAGGAGTGGAAGTGCTACTGGCATCTTGCAGGTAGAGACTAACGCTGCTAAACACCTTATAATGCACAGGACAGCCCCCCACAACAGAGAATTATTTGGCCCAAAATGTCAATAGTGCCAAGATTGAGAACCCATAGTCTAGGCTATGTTGGCTCCACTGCTCAAACAACATCCTTCTGAGTGCTCTACCTGGTGCCCCATTTATTAAGAGATTGTTCTATTCTGGCTGTTGGGAAGGTAAACTATTCCAAGCTCCGAGGGATGTCTAAGAATTGTTTTCCCTTCTCCTTTCTGGTGGCCTCAAGTAGTTTCCTCACACACATATGCTGATCAGTTTTCAATTGTAGAAGGAGAGGACTCTTCTGCAGATTTCCAAGCCCTGCCTCTGTGACACTTCTCTTCTCCAGTACTTTGCCCTGTGGATTCTAGCCATTTTGGCCTCTGAATTCTCAACTCTGTCTCCTGAACACAGGGTGCCCACCAGGCTCTGTTTGGGATTTCCTTCCCCGTGCTTTGGTCTGGAAACTCTCTCTGAGCAGTAAGCTGGGGTAATTGTAGGGCTCATTTCATTCATTTCCCTTCTTTCAGGGACCACTGTCCTGCCCTACCTGTCATCCAACGTCTGAAAGCCACTCTTTCATACATTTTGCCTGTTTTTTTTTTTTTGTCAAATGATTAAAAAAGTAGGTAAGATATATGAAACAATGGCTTTGATCTCTGAGCAGTGGCTAATGTCTCAAGGCACAATATTCAGTTAGATAAGGGTTCATCCTTAAACATATTTCAAGTAGTCTTGGTAACTTAGAAGATTTTTCCTAACTTTGTGTCAGCTCTAATTAGTATCATTGTTTTATCTCATTAGATGGCTGACAAAAGGTTCACACTAGGAGGAATGTGTCAGTGCTGCTATTTTCTTGTTGTTGGTATTTGCATTATTAGTGTTCTCTTCAATCTGTTTTATTTGTAAAAATCTATTTTAATTTATTATAGAAAAATTCAACCATACACAAAGATAGCATAACGAACCTTGATCTGCCCTTCACTCAGCTTCAATAATTATCAACTCACAACCAATCTTGTCTCATCTATAGTCCTACCCACTTCTCACAGCACCCTCCCTGACCCTGGATTATTCTGAAGTGAATCCCAGGTACCATATTGTTTCATCTATAATTATTTCAGTGTGTATATCTAAAAAACAAACCACAGTTCCGTTATCACACCTAAAAATATAGCAATAACTCTTTAATATCATGAATATACAATCCAGCCTCAAACTTTCCTGATTACTTTAAACTTCTTGTTTTTTGTGTTTATTTAGTTGAATCAGCATCCAAATAATGTTCATACATTTTGATTGTTCATATGTCTTTCATGTCTTTTTTAGTTTATAGTCCCTACTCCATCTTTTATTTTTCTCTCTTTCTTTCTCTGTAGTTTATGTGTTAAAGAAACAGTCACTTGTCCTGTGGAGCTTCCCACCACCTATTTTGCCCAGGCATCGGGTGTCATTTAGCATATTTCTTAGTTCCCTATATTTCCCATGAATTGGTAATTATATGTAGAGATTTGATCAACTTCAGGTTCAACTTATTTGCCAAAATTACTTCATGAGTGGTATGTAATTCTATCAGAAAGTATATTTTGTAATGCTAGCAGCCCTGGATAATCATTGCATAAATCCATTAATTCATCAGGGATATGGCATCAGTCTAATCCTATCATTCTTTCTTCCATTATCAGCGGGAATACATGTGTAAAGGCAATCTTTTCTTCAAGGTTATATTCTAATTTTGTCATGCCTTCTTCATTTAGTAAATTGAATACTTCTATAAAGTCAATACTTCTTAGCTTCAATCATTTCTTTTCCCAAGGAGTAGAAATTGTATAGGAAAGAGCAATAAATGCTTAATTCTTTTCCTTTATTTACCATTTTAAAAATAATAATTGCTTCCTTATCATCCTTTAAAGGCAACCAAGGATTTTTTTTTTTTGTATCATTATGAACGCATGGATTTAAACCTATTTGATGTGTATCAACCCATTGCACTTATCATTCTTGTTGATGCTTGATTTGTCCCACATCTGGGCAGTGGGAGCCTATTCAAGTTGACTCTTGCAGGCTTTCGACATGACCCCAGTTGTCTTTGATAGCTTCCTTTCTATCTGGTTTGACTGGATATTTCAGGCTTATGGGATTTTGCTAAACAGTAACAAATCCTCTCCATGGGGAGGTACCATTTTGCGTCTCCCCTGTAATACATGAGTGCTCCTTTCCCCACAACCTTGCCAAGAGAGTATTGAGTCAACCTTGGAGTTTTGCAAATCTGATGGGTGGTCAATGACATCTCTGTGTAGTTTTAATTTGCACTTATCACTGTGACTTAGGCTAATTATCTTTTCATATGGTTAAAAGGTATTTGCTGTCAGCTGTTTGTATCCCAGCCCGTTTTGCAAAAGGCTTCCTAGTAATCTGTAGCTTCTTTGCAAGACTATCCTAAGCCATGTGTCTATTTTGTAAAGTCAGGTTAGTCAAAATATAATATAATCTGTAAGTCCATTTAACCAGGCAATATAAATTTCAACATGCACTGTCTGCAGCAATGAAGCAAAGACTGAAGGCCCTAATGATAGACCCTGAATCACAGCTCCCGTTCTCATTCTTCCCTCACCATATCTCATGTTCTATATGCGACACGTTTGAGCCATACATTATAGTTTGGGAATGTTTCATTTCTTTCTAGTGTTTTAGATAAAAATAGAACACAATATACCTCAATAAAGTTAATTTTTAAGTGAATATAATCAGGTCTAGATTTTCTTTTCCCACCCCAGTAGCTTATCTTCCACACCCCCAATGAGAGGTAGATGAAACCTGCTTTGGAGACCGCTGACCACAGGATAAAATCCAAACTTCTTTGGCTTGGCATAATGGAAGTTCTGCCAGAATGTGGCCCCTGTCCACATTTCAGCCTTATCCCATACCACTCATCCACTTGCTCGAGCAGTAACCAAGTCTTCAGAGTTCTCTGAACATGCTCTTCTGTTTCAGGCACACTGCATCGTGCTCCACTCTGACCAGCAAGCTCCTACACTGGGCCACCAAGTAACCTGCATAAACACGCCAGGCAGCTCTGCTCCTACGCCATTGCAAAGACACAGCTCCTCTGTGAAGCCATCCCTGACTTTGTCAGGCTGACTTAGGCCATATCTTTCTCTAGGCTCACCGTGAACACTATGGTAAAAGCACTGAGAACTTTTTGGAGAATCTAGCAAACAAGCACTACTGGGCCTCTTCCCTTCACTCAAGAATCACTCTCCGGCAATCTTCAGAGGCAGCATAAGAAGAGGTGACTGAGAACGAGGTCCAGCCTGCGTCTGACTTCCTCCCCCACTCGCCCCATTATTAGCGATCTGTCTGGAGAGCTGGCTGAAGGCTCAGAGCCTGGGCGTGGTCCCTGGAGTCAGGCAAGGGACAGAAGTCCTCACTAGAGATGGGAGAGAGAAACTGAGCTGGAGGACAGAGCCAAACCCAAAACTGGGCTAGAGAGGTGAGGTGCAAAACTCATGGAGAAGTCAGGTGGAAAACAATTTGGAGGAGCCCAGGGAAGCAGGATTTCTAGAGGGGACTCGTCTCTGAGCACTCACCCTTTGGGAACAGCGGGGAAGGAGGAGGGACTCACAGGCCCCACCAGTCAACCAGACAGAGTTGCCTTTTCCAGCGTAGGTCAGCCTCTTATCTCTCCATTCCTCTGGACCTGGCCAGTTGTACCTGACCCCACCTCCACTCTCCATAGGGAAAGCCCCCTTGTTGGGGCCTCCCTGCCATTGTCCAGCTTCAGGCCTGCAAAAGCCCCAAGCTCTAACAGAGAGCTGGGAGGCCCCAGCCCACATGTCATCATAAGCCTGACCACAGAGTGCTAAGTGAAACCAACACTTAGCTCCCCATTTGACTTGTATGGATTGTTCGATGGATTAGAACGCAGAGGGGAGGAGGGAGGAACTATGGGCTTCTCCGACCTCAGACAGAAAGTCTCATGGGACAAACCTAATCAACCAAATGCACTCCACTTGAAGAAAGACTGAAAAGGAAGTAAACCCTCAGTCTAAAACTGCCTTCATAAATCCTGTGGAGAATGTGTTAAAAATGCAGATTCCAGGGCCTCTCCCTCCAGATTTGGATTCTGGAAAGTCTGGGATGAGACCCGGGAATGTGAATATTCCCCAAGGAATATTCCCCAAGGAAAGTTCCCCAAGGAATTTGGATGCAGGTAATTTTCAGACCAGACTTTGAGAAACAGTGGCCTGGACAATAAAAGGGAGAGATTTAAACGTTTGAAGTTGCTGGGGTCACCTAAGCACCACGCAAGGGGCAGTCAGGCTGTACCAGCTGCACCCTTGTGGTGAATTAAGCAGCAAAACTCCCCTTGTTCTAGCTGTGGGCTCGTCCACAATCTTCTGGCCATATTTTGCCTTCCCTTGTGGCTTGCCTACGGGGAGATAACCTACAGATCTGCTGACATGAACATTCTGCTCTGTCAACAGCTGTCTTTCTCATTATAAATCAATAGTTGGCATTCGCTTATATTTTCATTTCTGTGGCTTTGCTTAATATGAGTCCCTCCTGAAAAGCAGAGCTTCTCTCGTGGTGCAGATGAAAACCCTTTTCTGCCGTTATAGCAATTGAGCCTCACTGTGAACTGATCAGTCTCACTCACTGACGCGTCCAGAAGAATGTTCAGAACAGTAACTTCCCGCTCAGACCATCTGCTCTAATCCCCCCCAGGTCTACCCTGCTCAGAGCTCCGCCCCTGCCCGGGCTTTGTTCTCAACTCCCAGGGCCACCCACACCACCACGCCTCTCCAGGGCCCTGGGGAAGCCCTCCCTTCACTGAGTGTTTCTTGTTTCCTATCACCTCTTGTTTTTCAAAGCCCTCTGCTCCCCGCTCTCTCATCTCTTCTCTTCCCCTCCTCAGCTTTTGGTCTGTGTTGTCAATCATTCCATTCCCTCTGCTTTTCTGTCGTCGTCGTCCCCCCACCCTACTAGGATGGAGCTACGGAGAGTTTCTAGTGGCGGAAGTTCTGGGACAACAAAAGACCCATTTCTGTTTCCCTTGCTCAGTGCACGCCTGACCCCAGAGGGAAGCTGGCTGTGTGCCATGCTCCAGGAACAGAAGGAGGAGGGAAAAACTCATCTGCCAACAGGGTTAAAGCCAGATTCTTTGCTGTGTTCAATTCATTCCAGTGAATGTCACCCTGTGCTGTGTCTTGGCAGCTAGCTGGCTTTCCTGGGCGACACCTCTGTGAATTGCCTGAACCACATGCATTAGCATTCACACTGCATCGCCATTCCAGGAAAAGTACAGAAGAAAGGCTGAACTAGATTAGACCAATCTTCCTTCCCTGGCAGTCCTGGGCTCTTAATAGCAGCCATGACTGACAGGTTGCCCTTCAAGCTATTTACCTCAATAGACTAGAGACAGCCTCAAACAGTTTATTTTCTTTAGTAACCTGTTATTTAAGCCTCTCTTTTCTTCCCTCTATCAAATTTGTCATCATATCCTGACAATTTCTGTTGCCACCATCACCATTCAAATCATTCTAATCCTCATCATCTCACATCTGGCCTATTAAGAGGGCCTGATTTCTGTGTTATCTTCCTTCACCCCCACTGGGGTGATCTTCATGACTTTCAAATTTCACTTGCTGGCTCAGAATCCTACTAGGGCAGTCAGATTCAGGCTCCCCTTCCCAGATCCTAGCAACCTAGCCCTACCTGAACCAACCTCACATCCCAGCACATACTCCTCTCCGCATTCAAGCCCATTTTGGTCCAGTGTCCCAAGCCGTCATGCTCGTATCTGTCTGCAGTGCCCTCACCTGCATTCTCTTCAAAATTCTACCTCTTTTTAAAATGCCAACCTCAAACCTTGCTCTGTGTCAAGTGGGCAGCTAGGACACGGTGAGATGGCACTGGGTGTGGTGTCACAGGTCCCAAGTTTCCAGCTTTGAGACTACTTCCTTGGCCGTGTGGCCTGGGGCAGACACCTTAACTTCTCCGCACTGCAGTGTTATTAGGCAATAATCATACTTCACAGAGTTTTTGTAATTTCAACCAGTTTGTTAACAACCTGAACTTGATGAGGGATAAATAGGAAATGATTTTATTTTCCTCCAGCTTTGGCCTCCCACTGACTTATATTGACTCTCCCTTCCTGGCCTTTGAACAACAGGTTTCTGGAAATTTTGGGGTATAAGAAAAAACCTCACTTCCGAATACTAAAAAGTCCAGTCCAACCCAAATACAAACCTAAAGGCTTCTCCCCTACCACCACTCTTCCTCCTCCCCCCAACTCAGCTGACTCATGGCTCAGGGCCCTGCTGCCATCTAGCCTTTCATTCCTTCTTGCTCTTCCACTCCTCTTTTGCCTGCTTCTGGGTCTTTCAGAGTCAGAGCAGGAGGAGGGAGAAACAAGAGAAGTGGCAGTCTTTTTACTTAGCTGCTGCTGTCTTATCACTGACGCTCTCTGTCATGACAGAAGACTAAAGTCTTGGCTCTTTCGTGGGGTGCGGATGTGTGGATTCTGTGGAAGCCCCTCAAGGACCTCTATGCCACACAGCTCCCTAAGGAAGACAATGCATTCCCCAGCTGGCCTCTTGATCCTGTGCCCAGCAGCACACACCACGTAGCCTCTTCTTGGCTAGAAGAACTTTCCAGCAGGGTTCCATTAACACGGACGACGGAGCCCAGTTATCTTCCCCAATGTCTAATTGGCCCAGCAAAACTTTGTGTATCTTTGCCATACCAACACCAGGCGTGCAGGCTATCGCCTCAACACAGTCTCTCCTCCCTTGCCATTGTAGGCAGCTCCACCCCAGCTCCAGCTTTCAGTATCTCCAGGCAAAAAGCAGCTCAGTTTCTGCAGCTCAGCCAGCAGCCACCTGAGGCAGGAGATGACAGTCTCCTCTTGTTGCATCACCCTGATCATTCCTGGATCCCTCTTCACCTAGCTTAGGGGAAGGTGGAGCACAGAAGCACAGAACTTACCACTAGGTCGAGAAGTCAATACCTCTTCTGCCTCAATGACATTTTTTTTTTTTTTTAAAGATTTTTTATTTTTTTCCTTTTTCTCCCCAAAGCCCCTCCAGTACATAGTTGTATATTCTTCGTTGTGGGTTCTTCTAGTTGTGGCATGTGGGACGCTGCCTCAGCGTGGTCTGATGAGCAGTGCCATGTCCGCGCCCAGGATTCGAACCAACGAAACACTGGGCCGCCTGCAGCGGAGCGCGCGAACTTAACCACTCGGCCACGGGGCCAGCCCCTCAATGACATTTTCAATCATCTCTCTCTTCCAGTCTTCTCTTTACAGAGGCTGTACGTGGGTAATGGCAGTGAGAGATGGAAAATCAGTTTGGCAACCTCTCAGTTAGTTGTGCAGGGAGATGTGTCTAACAATTCCAGTTAAAAATGTGTGGCTATGGGGCTAGCCCTGTGATATAGTGGTTAAGTTCAGTGCATTCCATTTTGGAGGGCTGGGTTCATGGGTTCAGATCCCAGGCACGGACCTATACCACTCGTCAGCTATGCTGTGGTGGCCACCCATGTACAAAATAGAGAAAGATTGACACAGATGTTAGCTCAGGGCTAATCTTCCTCAAGAAAAAAAAAGGGGGGGCTACTTATCATCCATTGTTCTTAGATTTGGAGGCCTAATCCAAAAGTCCCAGACCTCGGAAGTCCCTTTCAATATTCATCCCATGTAGAACAAAGCAAATAATGTCAAATTCTCTACACAGAGCCTGACATAGTATACCCTCCATAAATGGTCATTGTTACGTGGTTGTCCTCTAAGAATGGTAAAAATAGCATATACACGTGATAATCTGATGGTGGTCCTCTCTCAACTTTGTGTAGTATTTGTTGTCTATACACTGCAGTATGAACCCACTACGTGCTAACTGACTTAGTCAATCATTCTTTCATATGTAGATGCATTGGATTTTTAACTAGAATGTAAACTTCTTGAAATTATATATTTTTTCCTATTCCCTATAACATAAAAATGGGGCTATGTCATAATTGCTTAAGTAAATATTCATTTGACTAATTTATTCTCTCATTTTCCTTTATTTGATCTTTAATTATATTCAATTTAGAATTTCATTATACTTTTCTTTGGTGATTTTCCTATTGTTTTGTGGGTACATTTTGCTATCCCAAGAAGGCTATAAATTTGCTGAGTGTTTGCTTCTTTGCCATCTCTTGTTCAGTCTAATCCAAGAGCAAAGGCGAATAGACAGGAAGGTAGAGCGTGGGTTGCAGGAGAGAGGGGAGGCCCCGTGACTACATTGTATTTAATACAGAACGAGGTCCTTAGTGACGTTCTGAAGAATAGTTCATCTTAGAGACTCTTACAGGGGAAATCAGACTGATGGAAGTTGAGGATTGTAAGCCAAGAGCAGCAAGTCCAGTTCAAACTTAGAGGGAGGGAGAGAAAGGAGAGTAGCTGCAGAGGAAAATTGGGCCAAGGAGGACAGGGGTTTGGAGCAAGTTTATAGGTCAAAGGAAAGGTGCTGATGTGGTGAGTCTTAGGGTTGACAAGAGGGACAAGCAGTGAGAGCCTAAGCTGAGATTAGCCTAGAACACGTGATCTCGACTAGGGGTGATTTGGCCCCTCAGGGTACATTTGACACTGTCTGGAGACATTTTTGACTGTCATGACAAGACATCCAGGTACCAAGACAAGGTATCCAGTGAGTAGGGACCAGAGATGCTGCTAAACATACTACAATGCACGGGATAACCTGCCCACCATCCCCTACAAAAGCAAAAAATTATCTTGCCCAAAATGTCAACGGTGCCAAGGGTGAGAAACCTTGGCTGAGAAAGAGGCAAAACGGAAAGTTAACATGAAACAGATATTCATTAAAAATAGCATGAGTGAGAACTGGGGGTTATTTGACAGGATTCAGGGGACAGTCCCAAAACCCAAGTTTGGAGGAACAGCCTCATAGGAACTGGAGGGTGATTTGGAAGCCACTCCCTCCACCTTGCTCGCTTTGGGGTCACAGACTTCCCTTTCTGCTCTTGCTCACCTGCTTCAGCTCCTCCTTCCATTCTGCTTCCCCAGCACATGGCCCAGGCAGTCAGTCCCAACTCTGACTGCATAGCAGTTTGTGGTCCAAGTCTGTATATAAGCATTAGTTGCAATCTTTGTGCTTATTAATTGTTCAAAAGGACTTGTAGATTGGCCAATGGATGGTCTGGCTTTGAGTCAGACTGCAGTCAACTATGGGAAGAGGGCAAGATTCTGTCCACTGTCCACTCAGCAGGACTATGGCAGGCCTGGCAAGGAGAAGTATTTTTCTTCATAGATGTAAAGAAAAAGAATATTTGAGGCAAAGGGAAGAGAAATCTAAGGAATTGAAATCAGGTGCCCAGAAATCTTGATAGAATAAATGGCCAGGTCACCCGCCAAGAGCAGGGCCTCTGGAAGAGCTTGGGAATCTCCAGGAGAAGGGGAGCTGGGATGAGTGGCTGGCAATTTGATAAGGGTTGACCAGGAGGCAAAGGGTTGCCAAGTGGCTCTGAGGGTCTCTGCTGGAGCTCGAGAGGTGCCTGCTCAACCCTCCAAGGAAGGGAGGGGCTCCTACCTGAGCCCATGTTCCAGGGGGCCCCACAGGTCACAACCACCAGAGAGTCATTTTTTGGTCTCGAAGAGAGTTTTTTGAAAGTTTGGTAAGTGATTGAGAAATGGGAGTTTTGGGAGAGAGACACTCCAACCAAATTGGACATCCCAAGACAGACAATGAGGGGCTGAGAGTCCACAGGGACCCACCCACTCCACCCTGGGAAACCAAAAGAGGGCCTGCTTTTATTTGAAGTTGACCCTTCTCAAATCACCCAAAGTGGGTATCCAGGCAGCCTTCCTCCCTCTGCTTCGGTGTTGGACCAATTGTCAGTTCATCACCTCTCAGTTCCAAACACACTCTTCATTACCTGCTCTGTGATCACGCAGATGGACCCTGTGGGCATTTTTCCTTTGCAGCAAGCACAGTGTTAAGTTTTATCAGGACAGGACATTGGAGGGACCTCAGAGGATGAAGAGGCTTCTCTTCTCAGCTACAGTGTGCTTCCCTTTGCTTCTTTTGGATCCTACTGCAGAGCTGTAGGAGCTGTGGAGTATAGAACATCCACCCCAGCCAGGTGCCCAGACATGCAGTGTCTTGGCAAACTCACAGCCCTGGCCTGGTGACCACCTCACTGTGGTCCTCCTGATGAGGGTAACATGATATATGCTTTACACACACACAATAGACACACACACACACAGGTGATGTGTGTGCCTGTTAGCAATGATTGTCTCTATGCTGTGGGTTTATGGGTAATTTTAATTCTACTATTACATATATGCTAGGAATCGAGGCCAAAGAAAAGAGGTACAAATTCTCAGGTTTTAAAAGATAATCTGCTTTCGCCCGTCTTTTAGAAAGAAAAGTTCTCCAAGTTACACTGGTATGTATCAGTAGATTAACTTTGCTCGTGTAAGTGCACAGAACTATTACATTAAGCTCTTACATTGTTTTGGACTCCATGAAATACAAAGAAATAGAGCAGTTACTTAATCTACTGTTTACCTTCTACCAAGGACAATGGCAACCCACCCAGCAGGATATTGTACATAGAAAAATGCATCTTGTATTTCTTTCTCAAAACTTGGGAGGTAGAAGGAGAAATTAAAGGGAATGAGTAATGCAAGCAAATATGAGTAATTATATGTGCAAATGGGTAGGTACTTATTCTTTTGGGGTGTTTCATTTTGCCTTCAAAAATGTATACTCTGAAACCACACGGGATTATTTGCATGCACTCTGAATTTCTACCTTAATTGCCTTATTAATTTTAGTGTTCCATGAAAGAAAGCCCCAGGAAAGAGAGGGGGTGGTGTATTGGGGGCGGAGGTTGCATTTGCAAAGGTCATTCTGCTATAATACTTGTTAAGCCCAAACTCTATGCCCTCTTTTCTATGGGTTAGAAACATTTGTCTCTAATGCCAAAGTAAATTTATTCCTTGGCATTTAAAAGAAATACCCAAGTAACAATCTCAATGTGTTAAATCAATTTCAATTTCTAAGAGCGAAGGAATGTGTGTACGTGTGTGTGAGCATGAGTGTGTGTGTGTAAATTCTCTTCCAAGTCTCTTGGATTTTACTGATACCATTGTTATTTCTCGAGAATAGACCCTTCCTAAGTCATCCACTCATATTTTGAAACGTGCCAGGATTTGAAATAATTTGATTCATTTTTAGTGCTAAAATTATCCTTGAAGGAAAAGTTCTACACACCAAATATTCACCCATAAAGACGACTCTAAAAATGCAAATGTTTGGTTGTTTGTGCCAGCAATGAAGGTTGGAGAAGAAGTGAATTCATCCCTGCCCATGTTAGGGAGGGAAAAAAACCTGCTGTGCCTCTCACAGCACAAGTCCATCACCATCGTGGCTTGCAAGCCTGTTCATCATGCTACTGTGTGTGCTCACTTTCCTCTCTATTGATGCTCTGATTTTTGAGAGCTCCTTTTTCAGCTAAGCAAGAGGAGGAGTGAATCCAAGATGTCCACATCTCCTGGATAGCTGAGTTGCATGGATGGAATGGGCAATGATAGAGTGAATAAATGAATCACATTGTTAGCCAAGAGAATTTTTCCACTTTTTTGAGGCAGTTTTTGTAGTCTAGAAAATGCATGAGTTTCTTTAAGGAAAAATACATCACAGGAATATTGTGTATATGAAATAATATCAGTACCATGACACCATGAACAATTATTGCTACTCTGTTTAGGATTAGAAACACTGGTGACTTTAATAATTCTGATTTGGCTTTAACTGGAGCACAGCTAAGTTATTTCAGATAGAGGTAACAGTTTTTCTAAGAAGCTTCAGTTACCTGGGCTACAAAGCCCATTCATTTCACAATATTGCATCCACCATACCCGTAAATAAATGATCGAAATATGACGATTTAGAAGATTCATTTGATCACAAATATGGACTTTGCCTTCTAGCCTCAATAATTTATGTTTCCTTTTTCTGGAAAAGTCCCTTCCCTCCATCCTCCCTATCCTCCCTCCCTCCCCCCTCCCCACTTTCCACAACCCCCAAACCCGTGCATCCTTCCTCTTATTTCCCACAAGAGAAATTCCTACTTCTCCTTCCCGATCCAGTTTACCTGCCCACTTCACCCCAAGGACCAACTTAAATGAAGTGCCCTTCCTCCACGCTCCTTTGTCACCCTCCACCTATAGCATCACACTTAATAAGCTTAATTGTAGCTGCTTTTCTCACTTGTCTCCTCCCACCTGACTGGGGGGCTTCTGGAGGGCAGCAATTGAGTGCTTTAATCCCAGCATTGTATTTGGCACAGAGAAGAATCTCAGTAAATTATGAGCGAGAGATGTTGATGCTCTCCCTCTCAGGGTTGGGTGAGGATCCAGGGAGATGAGGCATATGAGATTGAGTCTCAAATGGTAAGCCCCTTTCTAGATGGTAGGTAGTTTTGGCAAAACAGAATACCCATAAAATTGTTCTACTGTGCTCGTATTTAAGTGGAAGTTTGGAACAGCTTATGCTTGTTACGATGAATGAAGGGAGTTGGGAGGAGAATGAATCTTTACTGATCACATTCTTTGTACCAGGCATTGTTCGTCTGTTTTCATTAATCCCTTTACCAATCCTGGAGGTAGCTATTAATATCTCGATTTTACAGATGAGGAAACTGGAGCTCAGCGAGACCAAGATACTTGCCAATATCACACAGCTAGTAAGTGGCAGAGCCTGGATTTGATCCCGGTCTGTCTGCCTTCAGAACCCGTGTTTGCTCCCCTCCAGGATGCTGCTTTTGCAGAAGAAATAATCTTGGGTCATAGATAATTACTCTGCTGATACCTCCACCCCTTCCCCATTCCATTGACCTGAAAAAAAGGGGCACCAGAAGAAACTACCTAAGGCATGCAGCCCAGTGGTGGCTGAGCTGGGGATGGTCCAGGACTTGCACAGCAAGTGTTGACTGGACACCTGGAAGACAGGAAGTTGTGGCATTTTCCACACAGCAAAAGGAAAAGATATTCACCCACAAAGTTAAGGCCACAAATCCACAAACAACTGGAGTCTGATAGTTAAGTAAGCATATTTTTCAAGCTCTGATTTTTTCCGCACAAGTTAAGGAACATAGGGATTTTAAAGGGATGGTAAAAGTCAGCTTAAACATCCAGTAAGTGGACAAGGAGAACTGTAGTGTGTGTTCTAACAACAGGAAGCTGGATTATTATTAAGAACACTATTGTTTCTATATTATTCTATAAATTGTATTACATATCACATATAATGTTGTGTATTATATAATCGTGATAGATTTAATCACGGTAGAGCAAAATCTTGACTACGATGTAAGTGCCTATTCGATTAGTTTGTCCCAACCTTTCTGATATACAACTTGCAGCAAGTTCGTGAAGTGTTTTGCGGGTGTACACGGTAAAGAGGGATTTCATCATATAATCAGGCTGAAGCACGTTTGAATCTCACATGACAGGCACCTAGCCATCACCTGAACACCCTGCGCCTGTTAACAGTTAATAGAGGACTAGCTTCCTTTACTCAGGCTGCTCCTTCGATCATGAAGCAACGCACACACACAGCCCTAGAAAACTCCTACACATTTTTCAAGGTTCTGCTCAGGTGTAGTGTCTTTGAAAGGCCCTTCTAGACACAGTTAGGGAGAATTAATTACTTTCTCCTTTGTGTACTCATAGATCTTTGTAGGTACTTCTGTTGTAGTTCCTTTTCACACTGCGCTATGGTTAAATGCCTCTACTGCTAGACCAAGAAATCAGCAAGAGTAGGAACTATGTCTTAACATCTCACTGTTCTCAAAGCCTGCCCCAGTGCCAAGCATGCAATAGATGCTCAATAAATGTTGAGTAAGACCACCCAAAAGGAAATGTTTATTGCACTTTATACCCTCATAACACCACTAGAGGGCAATATAATCAAGATTACGAAACATGCAGTTGCAGATAAATAAAAGTGGTTTTGAAAAACATTTATCTTATTTCTCAGATGTTCTTTGTATTTTCTTGCCATGCCTTTTAATCAATTGTGTGTTTAAGTTTGAGGAAACATTTCACAAATGTAGAAAGAACACGAAACAGAGGCTAAGTGCCAGAGGGCCAAGGAGTCTAGGGATTAATTCTCCGGCCTGGAGAGAAGAAACTGTGGGCTACAAATGGGGTTGGAGATGGTCCTCCTTATTCTTCTCAGACAGGAAGCAGCTTCTGAATATTAATGTTATATCTTTTCACATTTAAAAATGTTTGATCTTCCACATTAATCCCAGGCTGAATTTAAGCATCGTTGCATTAAAACAA
The DNA here is from genome assembly GCF_021613505.1 of Equus quagga. Classification (NCBI taxonomy): domain Eukaryota; kingdom Metazoa; phylum Chordata; class Mammalia; order Perissodactyla; family Equidae; genus Equus; species Equus quagga. Next base: position 147,867,127 of record NC_060268.1, read on the forward strand.
CAAACAAAATTGAGGGACAAGGGAATAAGTATTTACGGAGTGAGTGCTGAGAGAATAGAAATTGAGTGCAACTCTCAGTCTAAAAAGCTTCTGCATATCTATTTCTGAGGCATAGCAATTCTTCTGTTCAGATTTCAGGCCAAGGGGCAAGTTTCCAAGGAGACATCTCTTCTGTAAAATGTAAATAAACTCAGTGATCATTACCATGGTGCCAATGATGCCTCCTCCATGAAACCTTTCCCAGCCCTTCCAGCTACAAGTCAGCTCTCCACTGTTCAGCTCCCATGGTTCTTTTTGCCCCCCTGAGAGCGTCCCTCACATTCTACTTTATACTCTATGTATGTGGGTACCTGCCTTTGCTCCGCTCCTAGACTGAAACTCCTATAGGGTCAAGGCATGTGTGTTCATCCTCATAATCCAAAGAATATCTATGAATATTTTCATATAGTAGGTGTTCAGTCAATTCTGTTTAATTAAATGGAATGGAATTGAGTTTACGTTCCAAAAACTGGGAATCTGAAGCCCGCTTTTTGAAGTCTGTTTCCGCTTTTTCTTCACACAGTTGATTTAGCAGTAGCACTTATCCGTTTTAAACTTGGATAGATTCTTGTTTGATTAAAAAATTTCCTATCATAAACATTTAAAGCCAGTACCACAATTTAGCTAAAAGTTACATATTCATTTAGCCTAACTACTTCTCTCATCTGTATTTCTAGGGGTGGGGTATGGACAAAAATAATTTTCAAAAAAATAAATTAATAACTGATGTCCCTTTTATTACTTTCCCCTGCCCATGAAGCCTATGATTTGACCAATCTAACTGCCTTTATACATACAAGTAAGTTTATTATTCTCTCTCTAATGACTTCAAAACATAATTGGCAACAAATAACTGTTGTTATAATTCTGACTTGATATAATTCCAACCCAAGTCATTTCTTTGTTTTCAATAAATGTTTATTAAGTGCCTTCTGGGCATCAGGTTCTGTTCTTGGTATTGGGGATAATGATGAACAAAAGAGGCAGCATCACTGCTCAAGGGGTACTTATGTTCTAAAGGGGCTGAAAACACAGAAACTTGATAGTTATCAAGATCAAGTAAATGTATGTGGCAGTATTTGATAATAAATGTAAGACAATGTAAGCTTTTTAAAATTTGAAATAGCTTGTGGTTTTCACTGTTACTTGTGTCTAAAGACCTCCTTTGTCTAGAGAACCAGAGGACTAGAAGCCTTCTGAGGTTCCTTCTATCTAGAATATTCTGGTCCCATTTTTCCTGACTGCATATCAGTTTTCTATTGCGGTGTAAAAAATTACCATGAACTTAGCTGCTTAAGACAACGCCCATTTATGATCTCACCGTTCTCTAGGTCAGAAGTCAAGGTGGGCTTCTCTTCTCTGCCTAGGGTCTCACACGGCTGAGGTCAAGGTGTTCGCCCACTGGCTCTTATGTGGAGGCTCTAAGAAGAATCCACTTATAAGCTCGTTCAAGCTGTTGGCAGAATCTGGTTCCTTGCAGTTGTAGGGCTGAGGTCCCCGTTTCCTGGCTAGCAATCCCTGAGACTTCTCTCTCAGTATCTTAAGGCCATTTACTTTTCTTCTCATGGCTTCCTCCCTTGTCAGAGCTGCAATGGCACGTGGAGTCCTTCTCATACTTTGAATCTTTCTGACTGCTGCTGCCAGCCAGAGAGAGCACTCCAGTTTTCTGGGCTCGTGGGGTTAGATGAGGTCCACCTGGATAATCGCCCTGTCTTAAGGTCAGCTGTGCCACATAACAATCACAGGAGTGTGATTTCATCAGATTCATAGGGGCCAGGTATTAGGAAGGACATCTTTGGGGACCATTTCATAGATTCTGTCTACCACACTGACCAATGGAATTTATGCCTCAAGCAATCAGTCATTTAGAAACGTATTTTGCCAGACAGAAAGATTTCAGACCCAGGACATAGATAAAGTTTTTAGATTCATGTACGATTATTTTATTTAATCAAATGGAAGTCTTTTTTTATTATTTGAGTTCATAATAATTTACTTCATTGTGAAATTGCAGTTGTACCTTATTTCTTGTCTGTCACCACATAAGTGCTCCCCTTCACCCCCTGTGCCCACCTCCTACCCCACTTCCCCTGGTAAGCACTGAACTGTTTTCTCTGTCCATGTGCTTGTTTATATTCCACATCTGAGTGAAATCATCTAATGTTTGTTTTTCTCAGTCTGGCTTATTTCGCTAAGCATAATTCCCTCCAGGTCTTTCCAAGTTGTTGCAAATGGGATGAATTTGTCTTTTTTCTGACTGAGTAGTATTCCATTGTGTGTGTATATATATCTTGTGTGTATATATGCCACATCTTCTTTATCCAATCATCAGTCGATGGGCACTCGGATAGTTTCCATGTCTTGGCTATTGCGAATAGTGCTGCAACGAACATAAGGGTGCACCTGTTACTTTGGTTGTTGATTTCAAGTTGTTTGGGTAGGTATCCAGTAGTGGGATAGCTGGGTCATATGGTAGTTCTATTTTTGGTCTTTTGAGGAATCTCCATACTGTTTTCCATAGTGGCTACACCAGTTTGCATTCTCACCAGCAGTGTATGAGGGTTCCCTTCTCTCCACAACCTCTCCAACATTTGTTATTTTTAGTCTCAGTGATTATAGCCATTTTAACAGGTGTAAGGTGGTATCTTAGTGTAGTTTTGATTTGCATTTCCCTGATGATTAGTGATGTTGAACATCTTTTCATGTGTTTATTGGCCATCTGTATATCTTCTTTGGAAAAATGTCTGTTCATATCCTCTGCCCATTTTTTGATCGGGCTGTTTGGTTTTTTGTTGCTCAGTTGTGTGAGTTCCTTATATATTATGGAATTAACCCCTTATCGGATATATGATTTGCAAAAATTTTCTCCCAATTGGTGGGCTGTCTTTTGGTTTTGATCCTAGTTTCTTTTGCCTTGCAGAAGCTCTTTAGTGTGATGAAGTCCCACTTGTTTATTTTTTCTTTTTATCCCTTGTCTGAGAAGACATAGTGTTTGAAAAGATCCTTTTAAGTTCAATGTTAAACAGTGTACTACTTATCTTATCTTCCAGGACTTTTATTGTTTCAGGACTTATCTTCAAGTCTTTGATCCATTTTGAGTTTATTTTTGTGTATGGCGTGAGATAATGGTATACATTCATTCTTTTCCATGTGGCTGTTCGGTTTTCCCAACGCCATTTATTGAAGAGACTGTCTTTTCTCCATTGTATGTTCTTGGCAGCTTTGTCAAAGATTAGCTGTCTGTATATGTGTGCTTTTACTTCTGGGCTTTCAGTTCTGTTCCACTGATCTGTGTGCCTGTTTTTGTACCAATACCATGCTGTTTTGATCACTATGGCTTTGTAGTACATTTTGAAGTCAGGGATTGTGGTGCTTCCAGCTTTGTTCTTTTTTCTCAGTATGACTCTAGTAATTTGGGGTCTTTGCTTGCCCCATATGAATTTTAGGATTCTTTGCTCTATTTCCATGAAGAATGTCATTGGGATTCTGATTGGGATTGCACTGAATCTGTAGATTGCTTTGGGTAGTATGGATATTTTAACTATGTTTATTCTTCTAATCCATGAGCATGGAATCTCTTTCCATCTCTTTATGTCATCATCTATTTCTTGCAATAATGTCTTATAGTTTTCATTGTATAAGTCCTTCGTCTCCTTAGTTAAATTTATTCCTAGGTAATTTATTCGTTTTTTTGCAATTGTAAATGGAATTGTATTCCTGAGTTCTCTTTCTGTAAGTTTGTTATTAGACTACAGAAATGCAACTGATTTTTGTAAGTCGATTTTGTACCCCGCAACTTTACTGTAGTTGTTAATTATTTCTAATAGTTTTCCAATGGATTCTTTAGGGTTTTCTATATATAAGATCATGTCATCTGCACAGCGAGTTTCATTTCTTCACTCCCTATTTGGATTCCTTTTATTCCTTTCTCTTGCCTAATTGCTCTGGCCAAAGCCTATAGTACTATGTAGAATGAGAGTGGTGAGAGTTGGCATCCTTGTCTTGTTCCTGTTCTCAGGGTGATAGTGTTAAGTTTTTCCCCATTGAGTATGATGTTGGCTGTGGGTTGGTCATATATGGCCTTTATTATGTTGAGGTAATTTCCTTCTATCCCCATTTTGTTAAGAGTTCTTATCATAAGTGGCTGTTGGATCTTCTCGAATGGTTTCTCTGCATCTATCAAGATGACCATGTGGTTTTTATTCCTCATTTTGTTAATGTGATATATCACATTGATTGATTTGTGGATGTTGAACCATCCCTGTGTCCCTGGAATAAATCCCATTTGATCATGATGTATGATCTTTTTGATGTATTGCTGTATTCGGGTTGACAATATTTTGTTGAAGATTTTTGCATATATATTCATCTGCAATATTGGCCTGTACTTTTCCTTTCTTGTGTTGTCCTTGTCAGGCTTTGGTATCAGAGTGATGTTGGCCTCGTAGAAAGTATTAGGAAGCATTCCATCTTCCCTAATTTTTTGGAATAGCTTAAGAAGGATAGGTATTAAATCCTCTCTGAAAGTTTGATAGAATTCCCCAGGGAAACCATCTGGTCCTGGGCTTTTATTTTGGGGGATGCTGTTGATTACTGTTTCAATCTCTTTACTTGTGATTGGTCTATTTGGATTCTCCATATCTTATTGATTCAGTTTTTGGAAGTTGTAAGAGTCTAAGAATTTATCCATTTCCTCTAGATTATCCATTTTGTTAGCATAAGTTTTTTGAAGTATTCTCTTATAATCTGTTGTATTTCTGTAGTAGCCATTGTTATTTCTCCTCTTTCAATTCTAATTTTATTTATCTGAGCTTTCTCTCTCTTTTTCTTTGTAAGTCTAGCTAGGGGTTTGTCGATTTTATTTATCTTCTCAAAGAACCAGCTCTTTGTTTCATTGATCCTTTCTACCGCCTTTTTTGCTTCAATAGCATTTATTTCTGCTCTGATTTTTACTATTTCTCTCCTTCTGCTGACTTTGGGCTTTGTTTGTTCTTCTTTTTCTATTCAATTAGCTGTAGTTTGAGATTGCTTATTTGGGTTTTTTTCCTTGTTTGCTAAGGTGACCCTGTATTGAGATGAATTTCCCTCTTAATATGGCTTTTGCTGCATCCCATATAAGTTGGTATGGTATGTTTTCATTTTCATTTGTCTCCAGATATTTTTTGATTTCTCCTTTAATTTCTTCAGTAATCCATTGGTTGTTCAATAGCATGTTGTTTAGTCTCCACATCTTTGTCCTTTTCTCAGATTTTTCCTTGTAATTAATTTCTAGCTTTATAGTGTTGTGATTGGAAAAGATGCTTGTTATTATTTCAATTTTCTTAAGTTTATTGCGGCTTGCCTTGTTCCCCAGCATATGGCCTCTTTCTGAGAATGTTCCACGTGCACTTGAGAAGAATGTGTATTCTGCTGTTTTTGGATGGAGTATTCTATATATGTCTATTAAGACCATCTGGTCTAGCTTTTCATCTAATTCCACTGTTTCCTTGTTGATTTTCTGCCTGGATGATCTATCCATTGATGTGAGCGGAGTGTTGAGCTCCCCTACTATTATTGTGCTATTATTAATGTCTTCTTTTAGGTTTGTTAACAGTTGCTTTATGTACTTTGGTGCTCCTATCTTGGGTGCATAGATATTTATAAGTGTTATTTCTTCTTGATGGAATGCCCCCTTGATTATTATATACTGCCCCTCTTTGTCTCTCTTTACCTGTCTTATCTTGAAGTCTACTTTTTCTAAGTATTGCAACACCTGCTTTCTTTTGTTTGCCATTAGCTTGGAACATCATCTTCCATCCCTTCACTCTGAGCCTGCGTTTGTCATTGGAGTGGAGATATGTTTCTTAAAGGCAGCATATTGTTGGGTCTTGTTCTTTAATCCATCTCCCACTCTGTGTCTTTTTATTGGAGAATTCAATCCATTTACATTTAGGGTGATTATTAATATATGAGGGATTAAAGCTGACATTTTATCACTCATTTTCCGGTTCTCCTGCATTTCCTTTGTTTCTCGTCCTGTGTATTTTGGTCTACCAATCGAGTTACGTAGTTTTTTATGTTGTGTTTCTTTGTTTTCTCCTTATTTATTATTTGTGTCTCTGTTTTGCTTTTTTGCTTAGTGGTTACCCTGAGGTTTGTATTCAAGATCTAGTGGATAAGACAGTGCCTTTTCTGATGGCGTCTAATTTCCTTAGACTAAACTGATTCAGTCCCTCTCCTCTTCCCCTCCTAAGTTGTTTTTCTCACATCTTATTTCTCACATCTCACATCTTGTGTTATGAGTTTGTGGTTAAAATGACAAGATTATCTTTATTTTTGGTGTTTTCCTTCTCTATGTCTTTAACGCTGGATTCTTGAGTATTTGCTATCCTGCTCTGAGTCTGTCAACCTATTTAACTCCTTACTCTGTGCTTTGTAACCCTTTTCTAGCCCCCCCCCCTTATTTTTTTTCAGGTATGAGGGCCTTCTTGACGATTTGTGTGTGTGTGGGGGGGGGGGGGTGGGGGCGTGTCTTGTAGCTCTGAACTCCCTTAGCTTATGTTTGTCTGGGAAAGTTTTTATTTCTCCATCATATCTGAAGGATATTTTCACTGGATATTCTTGGCTGAAAGTTTTTGTCCTTCAGTGACTTGAATATGTCATTCCAGTCTCTCCTAGCCTGTAAGGTTTCTGCAGAGAAATCTGCTGAAAGCCTGATGGGGGTTCCTTTGTAGGTTATTTTCTTCTGCCTTGCTGCCCTTAGAATTCTTTCCTTGTCATTCAGTTTTGTCAGTTTCACTACTATATGCCTTGCAGTAGGTCTTTTCACATTGACATATTTAAGAGATCTGGCAGCCTCTTCCACATGGATTTCCTTCCCTAGGTTTGGGACGTCCTCTGCTATCATTTCTTTGAATAAGCTTTCTACTCCATTCTCCTTCTCTTCTCCTTCTGGAATACCTATAATTCTTATTTTGCATTTTCTAATTGAGTTGGATATTTCTCAGAGACTTTCTTCATTTCTTTTCAGGCTTGGTTCTCTCTCCTCCTCTATCTGGAGCATTTCAACATCTCTGTCTTCGATTATGCTGATACACTCCTGTATGGTGTCTGCTCAAGTGTTCAGGGAATCCATATTTCATTTTATTTCTTCCATTGTGTCTTTCATCTCTAATATTTCTGATTGATTCTTCTTTATAGTTTCAATCTCTTGTGAATTAGCTCCTGAACTTGTTGAATTGTTTCTCTACATTCTCTTTTAACTTGTTGAGTTTTTTGATGATAGCTGTTTTGAATTCTTTGTATTTAGATTACACGTTTCTGTGTCCTCAGGACTAATTTCTGGGTACTTGTTGTTTTCTCTCTGGTCTGGAGACTTGATATAATGTTTGATATTGCTTGAGAGAGTTGGTCTGTTCTTTCACTTCCTGGTGTTATTTAGTTGCAGTTATCACCTATCGCCACTGGGTAGGGGTCAAGAGCCAAGTATTCTGAGCCCTCTGCTTTCAGCTGAAATCCCAGGGACTGGAGCCATGCTGAGTGGGTGGGGGGAAGGGCACTTTCTCCTATGTGCTTTTGGGGTTTTCTCCCTCTGCTCTCCTGGGGTGTTGGCTTGATAAGGTCACCCCCTGAGAAAGCTTTTGCCCTGGTAGAGGGCTTCCCTCTAGGCTGCAAGGGCCCTTGGGAGTCCTTGATGTTCCCATGAACAAATGTCCCCTCCATGTTCCTTCCCTCTGGGAGGCCCCCTGCAGTCCTGATCACAGTCTTTAGGGGGAAGGAGCGAAGATTTCTCTTACCCCGTTCCACCTCCTCCAAGCAGGGCTCCAGTCTCTCCGGCCTCCGTGGTATGGCTGCATGGGTCTCTCCAATGTTTTTTGTGTTGTGTTTGGATGTCCTCTGTTGGATTATGGATGTTTCCTTTGTTGTATATTGGAGGGGAAAGATTTCTGAGAGACCTCATTCCACCATGATGCTTACATCACTCCCCAAATGGAAGTCTTTCAAAAATGCATTTTGGAATTTTATAGAAATCTTTTAAAGATTATTTTGGTCCCTTTCTCTTCATGTCCTTTCCTTAGAAAACATTATCTTTTTAGGAAAGCAAAAGGTTAATCAGATACAATAAGCATCTTACAGGAAAAAGAATAGCAATATTAATGAGTTGTCATTTACTGAAATCTTTTTATGCCTGATCCTCTAAGGCATGGGTTAATAAACACTACAGTTTTCTTTTGTCCATTTTATCTGTCACTTATTGAATTGAATATTGAAATATGTGAACTATTTCATCAATAGAATACAGATAATGATGAGCTGATATCTGAAAGGGCAAGATGACAATAATGGTGCATATCAGTTTTATGCACCATTTTTTACTTTTATGGAGTTGAAGAGTAAAGGAACTATTAGTTTTGTTTAAATTTTCTGATCTGATTGTTGACAATTTGAGGTGACAGTTCAATTTTCGCTAAGTAATGATTACTTAAAACCTGTTTTCCCCACTTCAGCACATAGAGGCATAAGAATTATTGTCATTGTGGTTACAATAAAATCATTTCTTATGATAGCAAAGCAGAAAATGTATGATTTTAAGTTTCAAGAGCACTTATCTTGGCAGATGTGTTATAGACAAATGACAAACCAAAATACAATTTATTAAATATGATTTAAACTTTTTTTTATTTACCTACATATTTTCCTTAGGAGCTTTCAAAACTAAACTTATGAGACAAATACCTCTACTCTCTGAAAATGATACCTATCCAAACATATTAGACTTGGTCCATCACAACTGACTTCAGAATCACCTAAAGTAGCTTGTTTAAAATAAGGATTCCTGGTCCCACCTCAAAGTTACCACAACAGCTAAGATTTATTTCATTGCAAGTAACAAAAACAAAAAACAAAACATACACACACAAACTTTCTCTCAAAAGAAACAGGAGTTAATACATCAAAGGGGTTGAGTCGCTTGTCAATGTCATTAAACAGCTGGTTCCTTTTTTTCTTCCTCTCTGCTTTCCATGGCGTCAGCTTCACTCTGAAGGGAGGTATCCCTAGCTCCCTGGGAACTTGCTTCCTCTACCATATCTTGGAAGAGAGAGGACGTTGTTCCTACAAGTTTCTATGTAAGGAAGCATCCTCCTCTAAAAGTTCCCAGAAAACACTGCTTCACTTCTTGTTAACTTGCGTTGGGTCATGTACCGATTCTGGAACTGAATACCGTGATCCAGAGATGGGACTGTGGTTGATTAACTCTGAGCCATGTCTCCCATACTTCCCAACCAGAGGCGGAAGCATGGTCTCCTAAAGCACCCTGGGTGCGGGTGGGGGGGATATATTTACCAAATGAAGGGGAAATTGATGTTGGGAAGACACCACAATGCCCGCTATTCTCCTGAGGCTCTACAGTCAGACAAGTTGTACACTCATGTTCCAGAGAGTACCATCCTCACAGAATACAACATGAAGGCCTACCCAACCTACATCCCCATACAGCCTGACAGCCCTAATCTCTGGCTGAAGCCTGAAAGTCTGCATTTTAATAAACTACCAAGAGAGTCTGCTGCACAGAAATGTTTGAGGACCATTGTACTAAATTGCAAACTTCTTGGGGATAGTTTCATAATTCTTGTATCTTAAGCACCCAGTCCAATATTTTGCCTACTATAAAGTAAGTGATCAATGATGTTGGTTAATTCGTGATGGAATTATTGATTTTATCAACCAGATAAAGGTGGTCAGGAAGGCCTTATAAAATTAAAATTTGCAGTGGTACATTGTCTACAGTGGGAGAGAGCTGAGGGCACTGACGTTCATCCTGCCTTCTCTGAGCTTACAGACTAGTGTCTCATCAGCAGCAATGGACAAATAATCTAACAATATAACAGGGCCATAATGCAGAGTCCAGATTTGTCCTTAGGAATGGGCTTCCAAAAGAGGTTTGTAATCAGTATAATTATAAAAGCAGATGAGTACCAAGGTAGTCATGGAGCTTCCTGATTTCACCATGAGCTTCTTTACCAAGGTATTAATACTTCTCTATTGATAGCAGTTTTTTCAATAATTAGATGTTTTAGATCCATTTACCATTCTGCCACTAAGCAAAGCACCTGCACAGTGAAAAGAAGGGTCAGAGATAAGGAACAATGGTCCACAATCATCAGAATGCATTAGCACAGACCCTGAAGCCAGGAACTCCTTGACATTCTGGAAGGTGTCCTCGTGTTGGCAATCCTCATATCACAGGATATATTTATCCTGTGGCTGATGATGTAACTCAGCACTTCAGCTTCCTGTGAAGAAAAATATGATAGAGATAGAGTCACCCCAGGAAGGTTTACAGTACCTCCTTTGTCTTTGGAGGAGATTTACCATGTGAGTGCATCCTATTAGTGCTAATGCCTCTACCTAAATAGTGGTACCGGGAATGCCAATTTCATAATTGCCTGCCTTTTAAAAATAAACTATAATACCTGATGTCTTTAAATAACACAGGATTTACTAGAATATTTCCAGAATGTCCCATGTTGCTCTTCTGATCCAAATGTGATTGTAACATCTGCAGAGCCCCCAAAAACAGTCTTTGTGAAGCATTTGACATTCATCTATTCAATATTTGTTAAGCCTGTGGGCCAGGAGGTTGCAAAAGGCTGGGGATCCTCTGTATCTGTCCTCAAAAACCTCTAGGGGCAATAGAAATTCTTAGCCAAAGATGCTTAACCTGGATTGCCACCTTAATAAAGGGTGATTAGTCCAGTAGCTCTAGTAGAAAACGTTCTGTTAGGACATTGGGCAACAGGGAGGTGCTGGGTGGGCCTTCAGTAGCAGTCCTTTATTGTGACCAAATTCATGAGTTTACCACATCCTAGATGGTATACAATTATAGGATCTCAAAATGAATAAAATGCACATCTATTCCTGCCATAAACATTTTTTGAGTAGCACTTCTGTGCTTTGTGGGAAGTAAAGAGATGAATCTGCACAGTTTACTAGACATGATTCCAGAATTTCCCCATCTATAAAACGGGGATGAGTTCCTACCCTACAGCAATATCAAAAGTAGGTTCTTGAGAAGAACACATGAACCAATCCTCGGAAAACGCTCATCACAGTCTCTTGTACCCAGTAAGTGTTCATTAAGTCAGATTTATTCAAATGCATCATTGTTCACAAAGCACTTTTGTACGTTTTCTCATTTTGCTTCACAACACCCATGCAAGGGTAAGGAAACTAACTCAAAGACAGAGGGATTTTACCAAGGCCACAGAATTAGTTAAAAATTGGAAGAGCCAGAACTAAAATCCAGTTTTCATAGTGCCTAATTTCACTGTGTTTAATACTTCGAGTTGAAATACAGAGGCGTATTTTCTAACTCCAAAGAAGAAAGTTCATGCTTTCACAACGGTTATTGCAATTCCTGATATTAATTATAGAATTAGATTGAGACATTCTACTCAATTAGGGTTATGCCTATACAACTGAAAGAACAAGTTAAACCAGTAGAAATTCAACCATTTTACTAGTTTTGGGATCAATCAAGACAAAAATATTATGGGGTGCATGTGTGTGTGCATGTGTGTGTGCACTGAGTATAACAGGAATGTGTTTAGCTGCAAATGATAGAAAAAACAATTAATGTGGATTTAAACAAGATAGTGATTTATTTGTCTCACAAAACAAGAAATCCAAAATATAAGCAGTCAAAGCTGGTCTATCAGTTGCACGATTTCAAGAATCTTCCAGATTCTTTCTTTCTACTACATTGTCTTGAGTGTTTGACATTCAATTTCACGCCTGCAGCCTCATGGTAACAAGATGGTAGTACCATATCCACATGTCATATCCTCATTCCAGGCAGGACAAAGGTAGCAAAACCTTTCCCTAAAACATTCATCTTACACCTCATTGGCCAGAATTATGTCACATGGCTACCTCTAGCTGCAAGGAAGGCCAGAAAACAAAACACTTTTTATTGGGCATAGTACTATCCCAAATTAAATCAGGGTTCTGTTAGCAAGACCAAAGGGAAGAATGAATAGCCATGTCTGCCATTCTGACTTGTTTCATTGTCTTCAGCAACCCTAGAACACAGAGAGTTTCTTTTAACCTAGACTCATGAAAATTTGAAATAGGTGCATCATGCATAGGACGCTTCTGTTGTCCCACTTATTGTTTTATTGTTGTTTTTGTCTTTTGTGAGTAGAAAACAAAGGTAAAACTGAGGTTAAGATTTAGAAGAAGTACCTATCTATCTATCTATCTATTCCTTTGGAAATATCTAGAGGGCATCTTGAAAACACATACAGATAGCCACATTTCAAGTGCTCAACAGCCACATGTGCCTAGTGTCTAGCATACAAGACAGTACAGATACAGAACATTTCCACCATTGCAAAAAGTTGTAATGGACAGCACTGCTCTGGAAGCCCAAGGTTTTTAAGAAGCAATAACAGAAGCAAATCACCTGAATGAGAGCAGCCCGTCACTCGGAATGTTTTTGAAATTCCTCTTTGGAAATTGTTTTCAGAGCCCCTTACAAGCCACATTAAGAAAACGTCTTATTTCATCCATTCTGAGCTTATCGAGTGCTTCCTCAGCAGTACGCTCCAGATAGTGTGCTACACATGGGAACTCAACAACTAAGTCGACACGGTCCTTCCCTTCTGTGCCATGACCTGTTGGAGGAACAAATAGCTAAAATGTAACGTAACAAGTGTTTAAATGTAAGGATGTGCAATATGTTCTGCAAGCAAAACGAAACAAATGATCCTAATTAGAACATTAAGAAAACGCCTTCTTTGGTAAAAAATTCAGGTGAATGCCATGCTAGGGTTTCAGAGTTTTGCTTTGAAAGACCATTGAAGTATTTCTAAACAGAGGCCTGACAAGAAGTTATGTATTCTGAAAAGGTCATTCTAGTAGCAATTAGAGCAGGTAAACCATTGATGGCAAGAACAGTTGGCAAGCTACAGAAATAACCTGGGTTAGAGATGTTGAGGGCCTTTAGGTCAATGGCCATGGGAACCCAGACAGAGAACAGATTCAAGAGAGATCTGATTCAAAATACAAAGCGTGATGATTATCCATTCTATTCTTCAGTCTTGGCTCTACATAACAGTGTGCAATTAAAAGAAAATTCATCCTCTAAAGATAGACTTACCACACCACTGGGGATATTCTAAAGAACGAGTTGTACAGATTCAAAACAGTATTTCAGTACGTTCTGTTTTAATAAAAACAAAGTAAAAACAAAGTAAGAAATATCATATATGTGTGTGGATAGATAGACAGATGAGAGATAGATCGATCGATCCATCGATCAATCCACAGAAATGGGAGATTTTATAAAGACACAGACCAAGGTCGTAGTCATTGTCTGAAGTTGGGGAGGATCCAGGGGTTATTTTCTTCATTTTGGTAATCTGTATTTTCTACCTTTTTCTGTAATGACAACGTATTGTTTATGTAATGAAGAAAAGTTATTTTTTAAATAGTAATTTTTAAAAGCCCCAGTCATTCAACCTAAGGAAGAGTTGTAACAACATTTTCAACAATGTCAAATGGCTAAAATAAGTTTATTTCCCCAAGTTTACTACTTTAGAATAACACTCAGTTGAAATGGAAAAAGATGTTTTCTTTAAAAAATCAAGTTTGTTATTTCACGGCTGTACCTTCTATAATCAAGGTATTAATTATAAACCACTTTTAAATGACCTGTCAGAATTTACTTTGCTGTTGTTCAGTAGATTAGTATTACTGTGTGTAATTACGATAGAATGTTATCTATAATTTAGACCTTTCATTACTTTGTAATTTGGTCCTTCCTTTTCTTCCATGGAAATAACCAGTTCTCTAACATCCTCACTCTCCAAACTCCTATTCCCCATAGGTATACTTAATGAGCTTGGGTTTTCCTTCTGGGCTTAGGAAGGGGAAATGTTTCTCCTGCCTCACTCCCCATTTTTCCAAAGCTATGAGTGTATACTTGGATGCCATCACTGTTGCACTTCTCCATGACACTTGGCATAGCCAAAAAGCATCTTCTCTGCCCCCTTGTATAGAATAGTCAGAGCTCTCTGTATGTCCTGCTCTACAACCACCTCTCTCCTACCTGGGCCCCTAGAAGCATGTCGGTGGCACTCTCTCAAGCCCATGAGTTCCCCTCGAGCCATCACTGTGCAGCTTTCCGGTAGCCCCCTTCCCACCCTCCAACCCCCATCCTAGAGTGCATGCGCAAGACGGAGGGATGGGACATCCAGAGTAATATATTTAATAGGAAGTAAGCGAAAATATCAACGAATAACTTATCATTTTTGGTATGTACTTCACAGGTGAATTAATCAGTGGGCTTGTTTAGAAATAGATTATCCATTGTGGTGCAGTAGCAGAAATTAAAATTTCTGACTTGCCTTGTTTTGCCAATATTTAAGCATTTTGTTCTATTGAATGTGACTGCATGTACAGACACTGTTTTATTTTGTCTCTCACACGAAAAGAGAAAGCATAAGGCATGTAACTCAAGTGGTTTCTCATCCAAGCATTTTTATTGCAAATTACTAATTCTAGCTGAAAACAATAGGAAAGAGGATACTTTTTCCCCCTAGTATTTGTTCTATCCACCTACCTTAGCAGCATAGAATATCTTGTAGTTAAAATAAAAGCTTCCGTTTTTGGAATAACATCTGAGTTGTTGCTTTATCAAAAGATCAGCATGCTGACCTGCTAAAGTTAGGAAATACTTGTATGTTCCTCTCCGTAGGATAAGTATTTCAGAGGTTTAAGAAGGAAAGAAAATCCTGAAAAAGAATTCAAGAAAAATAGAAAGGAGGAGAATGCTTCAGAGTAACCTGTGTATACATCATTTCCCTCCAAGGCTAATTATCACTGAAATACTTTTTGCTGACTATATGGCACTTACTCCATACCTTTTGCTAATTAACATTTAAATAGGTGATGAGAGCAACTATATTAAAACCAGAAAGACTTTCTATAAACGAAAGTCAGAATTTATAATTTAGAAGGTAATCTTGAATACCAATTATTATATTCATTACATTGCTTCAGATCCGCTTGTTACAAATTCCGGGTTTGAAAAACAGGCAGCCTCATCTCGCAATGCACTGTAACTAGTACTTACTTATGCTAATAACTGTTAATTAGGTAAAGCAATAGATAACCCAAACATCATCTGGGTTTGTTTCATATTTTTGGTTCTCATATTTGGATCTCGATCTGAAAATTCACTCAACCTCGAGTAAAACAACAAAGCCACAACTTAAAAATCTGAAGACTTGGATGTCGAGAAACTCCCTATTTTTAATATTAAGGTCATACAGCGCATTCTGACTCTCCCTTCTCTTAGATCAGCAGGTGTCTCCGCAGCTCCAGGAGACTGAGAAAGGAAAAAGAGGGGGCGATAAGAAAGGAAAGGAAATTGTCTAGGTGGCGTGGGGGTTGGGGTTGTTTTAATATCACGATTAAAAGCTTTCCGCCTCAGTTTTAAAGTTCTTACCCATTACGGATTATGCAGCAGAATTTGGGTCTGTCCATCTGTAATTTATAAAAGGAAAGGAACAAGGAAGGAATAGGAGGCAGCAAAGGGATGCAGAGAGAGAGAGAGAGATGTAGGCGCGTGGGGACGGGAAGGGAGAGGCGGATTTGGCAGAGAAAGGGGGGACAAGAGGAACAGGAATGGAAAGTGTGGCCTGGCCGTCCGGCCCTGCGGTGGGAAGGGGGGGGCCACGACGTCTCACTGCCCCTCACCCCCAGGCTTTTTCTTTGTGGGGGGGGGGGGGCTACTAGGGATCTAGAAAGGGTCGGTCCACTAAGAAAGGCAGGGCTGTCTCCCGAGGATGCGCGGGCTCGCCACCGCTGTCCTGGGGGGAGCAGGGACGGCAGGGACAAGCAGCAGCCCCGCGGCAGACGGCTTTGTGGGCCCTGGGGAGGGAAAGGCCCCCAGCCCGGATCCGGCGGGTCCAGGCGCCCCAAGCCAGGGCGCCCGCCCCGCCCTCCAGGCGCCACCCGGGCACTCTCCATCTCCTCCCGACCCTTGGCAGCCCTCGCCTTGATCCCCCGAGTTCAGACCCTACAGTACGGCCCGGGCGCGGGGACCCTCTCCTCGCCCTCTCGGGCGACAGTCTGTAAACAACATGGCGGCCTGGCGTCGGCCGCGGCACCTCCTCTCCGGGACCTCGGGGTTGGCGAGGGTGGCAGCGGCCGTCGCCGCAGACCCTCCGCCCGAGAGCCCCGCGCGGGGCGGGGCGGGGCGGGGTGGGGGCGGCGGGCGCGCGCGGGGGCGGTGGCAGGGCGGGGCATCCGGGCGCGCGCTGGG